>NW_020955832.1:23858-111745 GCF_003031625.1 Empidonax traillii | reverse complement strand
TGCTACCACTCCACTTTCAAGACGCAGAATCTCATTGGCTTGAGGTATAGATGCTTTCAAGTGCTTTCAAATGAGAAAGAAATTTTTTTGTTAGAAGGTATTCCTATAAGTATGAAAATGAAAGGCTGTCCTTGCTATAAATTGTCTTCCTCTATCTGGTATCTTTATATATTTATCTAAATAAATAAAACTCAAAAAGCAGAAAACATGCATCCTAGCAGGGTCTGACTAAAGCACCTTTTCTTCATCACCCATATTTTCCCTCTGTTAGATGCAAGTTTATGTGGGGTGTAAGCTGTCCTAAACCGGTGTAAACAGGACAACATAGTAGCTTCCACCAATTTGTGCCAAAACTCACACAATTTGCATGCTGGTAGAACTGAAAAGCTCAGCCCTGCGAAAAAAAAAAACAGGAACAAGAAAACACAAATGATGTGGCTTTATTCACTGAATGTGGCTGTATCTGCTGTATCTGCTGTATCCTTTGTGAGGACAAAGGATAACTGTCTGTTCTTGCTTCCGCTGGCGAGAGATTCACAGAGTTGCCAACTCATCATTTCAGCACCAGTCTCACAAAGGAGTCTTACCAGGAGTGAAAGGGAGGGGTCAGCATGTGCACAGTCCTTATTCAGTTGTGGATTTAAAGTTGTCTCTTGGTAGCCTAGCAAAGACTACCACAACCCAACTGCAAGTCCTCAGGGGCTCAGAACATCATTGCATGTCATTAATTCTGTCTGAGGATGCTCCCTCCTATCTCCTCTCTGTCAGGTTTAAAGGGTTCAGTTTTTTTTTTTTTCTTTCCTGATAAAATCTGTTGCTAGAAACAGGGATTAGGAGTGGTCATTCTTTCAACAGCAGCGACTGACGAGGCTGCCAAAATCCTCTATGAACTGTGACCTACTTTGATTCAGACTGTGGCTGTATATTTGCAGGGTCTAATGAGGAGCTGTTATGTTGTACTGCTAAAGATAGGAGCAATCTCACATTTAATCATGGCTTAAACTAGATGACAGTGTGTGCTGTTTGAAACTGTGATCTCAGTTTTTCGGCAGTGAATGATCTTATTATTTTGCTTTTCAGATCTTTAAAGAAAAAAAAAAAGTTATGTGACCCTCTGATAATTTAAAAGATTCTACCCAGCATCTCTTGGTGCTCCATTGATTTTTTTCATTGACAACCTAGACTAATAAAGCAAATTCAGGCACCTCTGTAACTTTATCATTTTTTGGTTTTTCATATATGTCTCTCTTCATGAGGAGTTTTCTGCAGAAATTAAATCTAAGAAAATTTTGATTTTTAAGATCTGATTAACAGAGAAAACACACAGGTAGGAAGAGAGGTGTCCTTGGTATGAAATCTTATTTCCTAAAAGAGGCAAACCCAACACTGCTTCGAAACTAAAATGTTCATATTCCACAAGGCCAAGAGTGTATTTATCTTTATTTCTAATGTAGTTTCAAATGAATTTATGATCCATTTTTAATTCGACTCAAGATCTCAGCTAAGACCTGCTTATGTCAGCAGCAGTTCCTTCTTCACCCTCTAAAGACAGTTCACAAGGAAATAATGCTACCATTTCATTTTTCACTGAACACTTGCATTCTTTATGACAGTTTCATTTCCCTTTTCAAAAATTCCTCTTGCTGAATTCCATTCTAAGTATAAATCATTACTCTTTTACCTTGGGTAATATTCTATCTCAGTGCTTTGCTGTTATGGGGCCACCTGATTTATGGTAATCCGTAATAATAGTTAACACCAAGATCCCATGATAAAAACACTCTGTGAAAGACAATTTATACATTTCATTATGTTGCAAAAACATGAGACATGAAGAATAGAGATGATATTTTGCATGCTTCAAATACAGGGCCAAATATAAGGCCTAGGAAAATAGAGGAATATTAAGACTGCACACACAACTTATTTGTGGGGATATTCAGAAGAATTCAAAGTGTAGTGCAGACAGTCAGCAGAATCAATGTAACATGATCACAAAATCTTCTTTACAGTGCAAGCAGCTGTCTGTGAGACAGAAAGAATTTCAGGAAATGTAATGGGCCAGACAATGCCTCTCTACCCTCGGCTTGCTGCTCAGTTCCCACAGTATGTACAATATTGTATCCATTAGATCAAAAAATGTAATCAGGCACCTGTAGGAGGACATAGAGACTGTCTTAACTATCCAGAAGGCTACAGCAGTTCTCAAGTCATAATGTCAGGCTCATCTCCAGGAAAGGGTGAATTTAAAGCATTATCTTTTAGATACGTAAAACTAGTTTTGGCTCTGGTTTTCTAAGATCATTTGACCTCCTGTGACAGGCTAAATTCTAGTCAGTGTTGCCAAAAACCTGTCTTTCAGATTCCCTGTGCATCTGGTGAAAGCTATGGCTTTTTTGGCTTTTTTTTTTTTCACTTTCCCATCAATTTTTGTGTGGTGCTCCAGAGAGCTGACAGAGAACTGCTGTGTTTGTGTGTCAAAATGGCTGAATTCCAAGCTTTGGAGAAACAATTAACATGAACTGATCTGTCAGTTACCCACAGTCCTCTCTTTTGGTTCATTTGATTGTTTAGTAAGAATAGATGGAGCCTTTATATAGCTATTAAAATATGATTATTATAATATACTTCTTCAGAACATGAGGTCCTTATTTAAAAAACATTCTCCACATTCATCCTGGGAAACCTTTAATATCAGTTAAAACACAATAGTAGTACTAAAAAGCCCCTAAAATAGCCCTGCTGTGACTTTTTCATACTTTGTGGGCTGGATCCTTCAATCCTCACTTTTACCTACTGTTCTGTAAGTTCTCAGATACTAGTTTACAAAGTGGCTCTTAGATATCTCAAAACTCTACATCTTTCTTCAGGTGACAAGGAGCAGAAGGCTCTCAGCCTCCTGTGGATTAACCTATGTGACTCCTTCTACAGTGTATTTCTCCTTCCACATGACCCTTGCCACAGCTAGCAGAGTTCTCCCCACATTTCCAAAATGTGTTCGAAGTGGACTAAAAACACTTTGAAATACTTTTAATATCTTCATAAGTCAAATGAGCTACTTGTAGAAATTCTCTAAGAATGGCTGCCTGCCTTGGTAAGGCATCACCTTCATTTGAGCAGTCGAATGCTCTTAGTCACACTAGGCTTTACTTGGATGACTGAATGGCAGTGAGCAGCCAGTCTCCTCTGAGCCTTCTCTTCTCCCATCTGAATAGTTCCAGCTATCTCGGCCTTTCCTCATAGGAGAGATGCTCCTGTTTCTTCATCATGTTTAAGGCTCTTTGCTCAACTGTCTCCAGTATGTGAAGCTGAGGGAAATGGGGCTGTCTAGCCTGGAGAAAAATTGACTGCAGGGAAACATTTTTGCTCTCTACAACTACCTGAAAGGAGGTTGTAGTGAGGTGGGGATGGACCCCTCCTCCCAAGTAAAAAGCAATAAAATGAGAGGATGTGTCCTCAAGTTTTACCAGGTGAGGTTTAGATTGGATATGAGGAAAAATGTCTTCAGGGAAAGGGTGTTCAAGCATTTGAAGAGGTTGCCCAGGGAAGTGATTGAGACACCATCTCTGGAGGTATTAAAGAGAAATGTAGAAGTGACTCAGGGACATGTTTTAGTGGGGGACTTGGCAGTGTTGGGTTAATGATTGGACTCAATGAACTTAAGTATCTTTTCTAAACTACATGGTCCTATGATTTTATGATTCTATGATTCTATGTATGTCCATGTTTCTCTTGTATTGGGGATCACAGAACTAGACAGAGTATTCCAGGTGCGAACTTATGAGTCCTAAGCAGTAGGGAAGAAAGATCAGCTCCCCTGACCTGCAGACAGCACTCCTCCTAACACAACCAAGGATACCATTATCCTTCATGGTGAAAAAGACATGCTGCTGGCTTGTTTTTAACTTGATGTCCACCAGAAACGCCAGATACTATTCTGCAAAGCTTAGTAATTAATTACTAAGTGATATTTCCTTACCAAACATTTCTCCAAAATGAGTGTTTGTGTAAATAAATATATGTAGACAACAATTCAGAAAATAAGTTACTACATGCAGGCACAGGTGTACTGATGAAGAGAGCATTAGGTCTGAGTGATCTCGCCTCTCAGCCTTCATGTGATAAGTTTTCTGCATTGCAAAATGTATCTTAGGTCTGCAGCTGTGGAAGCAGGTTTCACTTCCCTCACATATAATGTAGATTTGTCACTGAGAACAGGTTTATTGTTTTCACTGAAACCAATAAATCTTGCTTAGGACACCAAAGTCAGGAATATTGAATTTGTTTGCCTGGTATTCACATAAATTCTAACATGATCATTTTACTACAAAAAAACCCAAAAGCAAAACCAAAAACAAAACCAAAAACAAGAACAAGTGGTAAGTAAAACTAGCCTAGGTGAAAATCCTATTATAGAGAAGCTTATTGTAGATAAGACCTCTGCTAGTTGACTTCTGAAGTACTGGTCATTGAAAATACAAGTAACAAAGTCCTAGCAATGATGTAAGAGTACTACTAAAATGGCAAGTTGTGATTGACCTCACATTATGTTTTCTTATTCTTTCTTCATTGGCAAAGCTAGATTGAGAGATTTCATCCCACCCCTTCTGCCAGCTGCCCTCTTCTCAGTTTGCAACCCTTTCATCTAGACTGATCCCAGTGTTTTCAATGTATGTTATTAAGTGGTTAAGTGAAATGTTCCTGAAAAGCGCCTTTATGTTTTTTTATTTCTAAATAATAAACCAACAAAACCATTTTTGATGGTAGTACTACTGTTCTGAGGAAATGTAGTTTGTGTAAGAAATCCTGGAAATGCTGATATTTAGGCTAATGCCAACATTATGGAGGTTGTTGGGAAGCAGGACTGTGACTTCAGTAGTCACAGTGGTCTCGGCTGGGAAAGTAAAGACACAGAGCGGTAGATGACACACTGATATGTAGCATGTCTTGGGCTGCTGTCCTTTTTCTGCCTTAGCTATACCTTCAGAACAGCAGCTGTTTTCCCAATTTTAAGGACAATGATTGCAATGAACTTTGGTGAGCTCTGACTTTGTGGCTCTCTTCCATAGATCAATATTTTCAAGAGACTCTGGCCAGTGTAATGTCACTCAGTGGTTTCTGTAAATCCCTTGTTTCTACAGTTCACTGATTTCCTAAATGCTCAGGTTATCCAAATGTAATTGAAGCCTTTAGAACAGGACTCTAGGCAGTTCCTACGTGGTAGCAGAGACAAAAAGCATTTATAATGAACAGCAAAGTGGTTTCTTTGCTGTTGTCTCTAGACAGAGACAAAACCATGTGATGTTCTGTGGCTTTCACAGAATGAGGCTAAGTATTTACACAGCCTATGACATCGAGTTCCCCACAGTGTCCTCTCTTGAACTACACATTTACAGAAGGACACAATTGATGTTAAACACTTTAGCCAATACCTCAGTCTGCCATATTTGCCTTCCTAATCTTTTTTTCATCATATAGAATTTTTTTTCTGCTTGATTTCTCAGAGATAGTTGCTGATCACAGGAACAAAGAGAGCCCAAGGCATAATTTGAAACATTTGCATTTTTCTTTTAGATATTCTGATAAATGAGACTGCAAGCAGGGATGTGTGGGAAATACCTCTTTTTGCTGGTGGACAGACTGAAGGTAAATCATGAAGAGAAAATTATGAGTTTGTGAACATGAACAATAGACCTAGAAAAGTGGTTTTAAGACTTACTCCATTATAGTGAGGGAACAGAAAAAGACTAATCTGTAGGCTCAGTTAAAACCAGCCAGCACTTCTAGAGCATTATAAACTTAAGGGCTTATAAATAAGCTGAAGTACAAGAATTAGTCCTGAAGTCTCCAACGGATAATCCTACACAAAAGACATATGTGAAAAAATCATTACTTCTGCGAAAACTGGGGTAGAAAAGGATCCATATTTGTCAAATAAATTGTTATCTTCTCATTTCACCTTTCTCAGCATAGTGGTCTGCTATTGTTCTTTTCATTTATAAACATCCCTCATGCACTCTTCCAGAAAGTACTTCCCCAGTGGAAATGCAGCAAAACTTTCATGCCAGCATTGCAAGTAGCGTTTGTAGGAAAAGGGGTAAAAAATAGCCTGTCCAGTAGAAACTATCCAGGGAATACAGGTAGTCAGACTGTAGTTTTCCAAACTGGAAAGTTGTCAGGAGGCTGATGCTTTAATCTCTCATCTGGCTACATGACAAATCAAAGAGGCCAAGAACTGAGAAGAGCAAGGATGTAGGATATTGTAGACCCATGATACACAGTAAAGCAGTAGTATACTGGTATGATGCCATTATTTTCTGTGCTTTATTTCAACTGTAGGTCAGTTAGAACAGTAAGAGAGTGATATTGTCATTTTAGCTATGTGGATCTCAGCTGGCTGAGAGAGGCCATGAGGAGTTAAACAGGCAGTGAGAGTATCTGCATATTGGGCAGTCATATGGTCTGTCTGAAATCACCAGCTTTCTTCAGGCAATATTGAGAAAGGGGATAAGGATGCTGATTAAACAACCAGCTGCCAGTGGAAAGCATGCAGTCTTAGGTCTTAGACACCTGATCGGGGAAGAGGTCTCAGGTATAGTGTGCTGCTTGTGCAATCAGACTGTAATCATGTTAGAATTAAACTGATCTGAGACTGCAGAGGATGGCTTTTTGTTCTACTGCTTTGCTGATGTGATGTGTAAGAATTATGTTAATATTGTATTGACATTCATAGGAACTCAGCCTAACCAGGAGAATAGGCAACTTGACTTCTTATTGTTTTCCTGTATCACTGTACCATGCTGAAGTGCCTATGCCTGGTCCTCAGAGCCCCTATGCTAAATTGCTTGTTTTACGTAGGGGAGGTAGTTTCTTGACATGCTGTATGTGGTTTTGGGTTTAAAAGGAGGAGAGATAGAAGATTTGATAACTAAAATGGGTCCAAAAAAAGACTTAATCAATTCAGGAGAAACTGGTATTCTTAGGTCAGTTAGTTTCAGAGGCATCAATGCACAGTAACTGTATATTCTCTGAGGTGCTCTGATATAAACAGGAAGAATGATCCTCTGTGTAGGACATTACCTGAACTGTCTATACAAGTGTTTGCTCTGGAATTTTTCATGTGTAAAGGGGAGATTTCCTCAAACCCTTGGTGTTTGATTAGACTATCTGTGCCCCAGGAAAGCCAAGACCCTTGTGAGCAACCAGTCTGTCAGCATCCTGTTATGGGGACACTTCATTGAGCAGTTTGATAGATCAGAGAGCACTTCAGCATGGTACAGTGATACAGGAAAACATGTTCAGGGTGATACGCCAAACAGAGAGACACCTTCCTGGATCTTCACACCTTTTTCCTCTGCCACCAACTTCTAGTGCCCTTGGAAGACTCACATTATTTCTTCTTAGTTACCAATGAAATAGTGCCCTGAAGGTCTTGATTAATGAAAATTTAATTTAGTTATAAAGTTGAAATCTTTATCAAATGCGGGTGGAGTATTTAACACTGTGAGCAGTCCTAAAAAGAATTTCTACCAAAAGTGATAGAGCTTATGATCCTTATCCTCTCCTTGGATGGGACTAAAGCTGCTGTAAGTTGTTGGCATTCTACATGCTGCATACGAGACTTTGTGCAGTGATCCATTTTAAATAGGCTGGAAATTTCACTTGCATTGCAACAAAAAATATTTCTGATGTCAAAAGGCAGCCATGTTAGTGGAGCATCCCTATGTATGCACCAGCAAGACTACTCTGTCAGCCAATTTAGTTAACTCAAGGACAGTTTCACATTAACATGTATGTTTTCTGGTCTGGAACTTGTGCTGATATTACTCAATATTGCTTTCTGGTGTAGTAACATCCTTTATACATACAGATATTTCCAGTTTTCTGACTTGGCTGCTGAGAATTCTGTTGCATTATATATGACAGGGAGAGAAAGAACAATACAAAATGTCTGACTTTTTTTTGCTTAATTATATTTGTGCCTCATCGTCTTGTTCCTATTTTAACAGTTTCCATTTATTTTTGAAGTCACATGCCCCAGCACAGCCTTTTAGTCTTTTCAAGAAGAGCTGTCAGTGATATCCACTTTTCTCATGGAGTCACTGTTTTGTGCATACTTTATTCTCTTTTTAGTGCCAGAGATACAATTTATCAGCAATTTAATTCATAATAAGTTTCCTTAGTGACTCTTTCTTTTAGTTCTCAGTCCTGCCTCTTTTTCACAAGAACCACTGATTGGCATATTTCTGCTTTTACTTTATGGATTTATTGATGATACTATCAATCTTACTCAGGCAGGATGACAGCTCAGAATTAGACTCACTTTCTTGGCAGTTTCTGCAGCTAGCCTTCAACAAAGTGAGAGCTCCAGACCTTTGTCAAATGCCCAGTGATCTGGATCCCAAAAGACAGCTTTCAGGTTCTAGATCTGAAAGTCTTAATCATCTAGCTATTAGAAAACTTTATGTGAGAGTAATATGTTGGGAAGCTTTTTTCTAGCAGGGGAGCTGCTATTTAAAGCCAAACGTTGTTATACTGACCTGCGCTGTCCCCCTTTAACAAAAGTGTCGGTTGAATTAGGTTTTTGATTCCTTAATTATTAATAGTGCTGATTACCCATATTTCCAAGAGTTAGAAACAATCATTTAGTTCATGAGATATGTTTATCTGCCAGTAGTAAAACCAGAAAAAACATATAATACCCTTAAATATAATTGAGTTTGTAGGGTTATACTAGGCAATTAGTGAGATATTTCATATTTTGCTTTATATTACAATAATTAGATCACTTAAAATCTTATGCTGAATGTACCACAGTATAATCATGAAATCATAGAATAGTTTGGGTTTGAAGGAACCTTTAAAGGTCATCTATTCCAATCCCCCTACAATGAGCAGGGACACCTTCTACTAGACCAGGATGCTCAGAGCACCATCCAGCCTGACCTTGAATGTTGCCAGAGATGGAGTATCTACCACCTCTGTGGGCAACCTGTGCTAGTGTTTCACCACCTTCATTATAAAAATTTTCTTCCTTATTTCTGGTCTGAATTTACCCTCTTTCAGTTTAAAGCCATTACCCTTTGTCCTTCTCCGACAGACCCAACAGAAAACTAGTTCTCATTTTTCTTATAAGCCACCTTAAACTATTGAAAGGCTGAAGTAAGGTCTTCCCGGAACCTTCTCTTCTCCAGGCTAAGTAACTTAAAGTTTCTTATGTTGCTGCAATATATTCCACTTATCCCAGGGAGAGTGCTGTGATGAACTAACTAAGTTTGCATGATTACAGCAGTATCCACACTGAGATCAAGGATATGGCCTTTTACCTTACTAGTGTAGTTAAATAATGTGCTATTTGTGTGTATAATCTTGAAGATCACTTTTGTACTGCCTATGTTACATACAGGGGTTATAGTAAAAGTTGGCCTAAGGAAAGATTGTTTTCCCAATTCAAGGCACAGCTTAAAAGAAACATTCTGCCTATGCCACAAGGAGAATAAAACTAATTCCAGCTTTCAAGCAGCTCATGTAATAGTTGGTAGGGGTTATATTTGAGCTTAGTAGTGAATATTTGTTCCACAGTTTTTAATAACAAGAGTTGCTTAAAACCATTCTTCTGTTCATATGTTATTTTGCAAAGAATCTACAAAAACTTTCTTAAAATGGTAGATAAAGGGCTGAAAATAAATTGTTCAAGCAATTGTTAAATGTGCTCTATTTAAAAACAAAGACGTAAAATTATTGCAAGGAGAAGAGGGATAATGCACCTGCAAAATATTTCAGTGTAGATTTTTCATGAGAACAGTCTTATTAGCAGATAAATTTAAAAATAATTTTTTTTTCTAAATACATTACAAATGATATTGAATTACAAGAAGGAAGTACCTGGTGTGGCTATATCTGAATTCTCACATACCTAAACTATGAATGGCAAACCAAAAGTTAGGTGCTTCTTCTTGAACAGAGTAAGTGAATATCACCTTACCAATCCTTCCTGTTGAAAGTCCATTCAAAATTCTTGCTGTATAGGTCAAAACTATATTGTTCCTTATTTTGAGTTACTAACATATAACATGATGTTTTGAAAGTATGGCTGAAGCGAAATTCTTGCTGTACTCAGTAAAGAACATAAAGAACTAGGGCCTACAAGCTGTACTACTTGGAGCCAAGTTGTGTGTTCTGAGGAAGGAAAGGCAGTAAAAAAACCCCACTGACCTCAGTCATTGGACAGCATCCAGTCTATGAAACTGTACATGAGAGAGAAAATCTAAGATTTTTGTGTTCTGTACTAGATAAAGAATCTTGCTTAGGAAAAAGCACACCCTCCCTTGAGCAGATGGTGAAAACTCATCTCCTTTCACAAATCTAGCAATAAGGGTAGTTGAAGATGGTTTTAAGGGAAGAAGAACCCTCGTATAACAAGGCACTGTGTTGATTTTAGTCTGGTAAGGAACCTCTGTAGAGCATTCTTTGGAGACTCAGAGGGTACATTAAATAGTCTGGAATCTATTTTATCCCCATTGATTGTAGAGAGTGCTGAGGTTCTCTAAGGAGTATTTTAACTAGGAAATGGAAATGAAAGGGGCTGAATCCAAGACATTATGTTCAGCCAGGTAGGATTCAATGTGGCACAATTTGTTCTTAAATTATTTTTCTAATGATCATCGTTTGTTGTAGTTCTTAAATAATACAGTAATGGGTTTATAGAAAAAAGTCTTATGTAGACAGATTATTTAGTCAGCAGTGAAAATGAGATATAGGAGAATAATTTGAAGTGAATAACTTGGAGGATTTTTGTCTTTTTCTTTCTTCTGAATTACCCATGAAAATAAGAGTTTTCTGGAAGCTGTTAATGACTATCTTGAAGTGGGCCTTTGATTTATTCACAGTTACAGACCTGGTTAATGCTGACAAATGTGTAAAGCAGTTTTCTTTCATGGTCTTTGGAGGAGGAGTTAAGCTATTTAAGTAATAAAATAGAGGAAGTCTCTCTAAATCACCACTAAAGTAACAAGCAAGTGTCCAGACTTTGGTTTTAAGTAATATTTGACAAGTACTATGGCAAAAAGATATGCTAGTAAATCATAAATGTACCAGAAATGAAAGGTAAACAAATGTATGTTTTTGTGAAGGAATAGAAGTAATTTCTGCCTCAACATATTAGAGAACAGAATTAGAAGTTTGGAGAAACAAAATTGTGTGGTCTTCTTCTTGAAGTTTTAAAGCATAGGAGTATAGTAAAGAAAGAGGTCTGTACTAAACAATATCTTTGACTTGTTGTTTGGTTCTTGTTTGTTTTCATGTGAATAGAAAAGACCTCTCAGAACTCCAAAATACATTGTTTGGAACAAGTAGGACAACATTTTCTCAGGTGTGATTTTCCAGTAATTATTGTTCTAGATTCTTTGAGGAAAAATAAACTGCTCAGAAATTTAATTCCTTTAAGCTATTTGCTAAATTGTATGAAAAGCTGTTTTCAAAGATCTGGTTATTTTTGTTTTAGACTGCATTAGAGGTGATTTTAAAACTTGTTTCTTGGTGCAAATACCCAGTTTTTTTTTAATTGACTCATACTCTGTAAACATTTATCTTCATTTAAAATTCTTTATTTTGAATGAAGATTTCTTCCAGTAAACTAATTTCCTAGAATATTTGCAGAAGGCAAATGCAACAGGGTCATGAAAAGAGTCTAAATAAGTTAACTTAGAAAACAAATACAGCAAATGCCTGGCTTTCTTTTCCCTGTGCTGATGAAGTTGCTAAATGAGAACAAGGCTAGTAGTGATCGATACAGTAATTGCTAGACCCATCCAGCTCATTGTGATGAACTGCTGTTTATCTGCATTTTCACTGACCTTTTTTTATGGCCCTTCCACTAGTTTCCAATTTTTATGGAAATGCTACAAATCCAGAGCAATTGAAATTAATCTCCTGTGAGATTTCATGAGCCACTGGAAAAAAAATACCAATCTTTTATGATCTTGGGAATCTATTGCAATACATCTATTACATTCCCCCCCCCCCCATCAATTTCAGCTAATTTTGATAATTGTTTGTTTCTTGGGTAGTGATTTGAAAAATGTTAAGGTCTACAGAGATTACTTTTTATTAGGTTGGACCCATTACATCTTTGTAGCAGCATACTACAGTATAAGAAATTTATGTAAGAATAATTTTTTTATATTCATAAGCTTTTTTCAATGTTTCTCTAATGCAAAAGATAAACCATACATTATATAAAAGGCTTTTTTGAGGGTTTATTTTCTTTTAAAGAACAAGGTGTAGTACTCTCTGTAATGTACTTTTACCAATGCATAATTCTTGTACCCTTATTCTCTGGAAAAAACAAACAAAACAAAACACATTTTTGGGGTATTTTTGAGAATCCCTGTGAGCTAGTGTGTTCATCTTCATTTACTACTTCTCTTTCTTGAACATTTTTCAATGAAATCCATAAACACCTCAACAATATTTGGTTTATTTTTGTTCTTTTTAGAAAGCAGGATATGGGCATAAACATAGTCTTCAGATAGTCCTGTTTGCAGGTTTCTGGCTCTGTGTATGCCTGGACAGTTCCTAAACATCTCTCCCCACAGCATATGATGAGATGGCCGATTTTGAAATGTCCAGTGTTCTGTATGTGTTCAGAATGCATGAAATGTCTTGTCTCCATAGAGAACAATTGTTCTTTAAAACCTCTTCTGTATGCAAATGCTACTTCCCATGCTACAGCCTGGCTCGTACTGGTTAAAAAACTGTGATTTATTTTCAGTACTGAATCTCATAGAATCTGAATCCATCAACTTGTGGGATGTAGCCTGTGTATTTCCATTCAGAGCAAATTCCCCGTTGCCTATTTCCCCTAACCTGTACGCTGTGAACAAAGGCGTCCTGTCCTGTGTCTTTTCCACTCATTTAAAGTCTGAAGCAGATCTCCTTTGGATCAGTCCATTGCCAAATTATTGTAATGTCTATTTTGAATTAATTTGTACAAACCCCCCCCCCAGATACAATTATCAGCAAAATTTGGTTGTGAGTATAAATTTGACACCAATCTCACAACTCTTCTGTTCCTCTAGTGCCTGTTCATTCTTGAATATCAGTTCTTTTTTATAGCTGCAGGAACCTAGACTGCCTAGACCATCCTGTTCCTATAAATGTCACAGAAGGGCTTTACCCAGACAGGTCAACAACAGTTTTTCACTTTTCCTCTTGGAGATGAAATTCTGAAGGTTAAATGCTGTTTAACATATTTTGTTCCAATTTAAAATGTTTTGATGGAGGATTTCACATCAGTCGTTTTCCACAAAAGACTTAAAAAAATATTAAGAGAAGAAACCAAATATTTCAAAGAAACCAAAACCAATAGTACAGTAAGAAATCTTCCTTAGATACTTTTTTTTTAAATGATGTACCTAAATTTTTTTAGGTAGCCCTGTCCAGAAAACTAAATTTACTTAGAATCAAGGAAAGAAAACAGATAGATTCCACTTTACTGAATAGGACATTTGAATCAGTCTTTGAAGCAAGTTTAGGTCTGATCTGTTCCTATTTGACTCCTTTCCCAGCCTTCTGGACTCAGAGCAGCAGGTTTTAATTTCCAGCCTACATATCACACTGACTGGACTCATGCTTATTCCCCTGCTTGATATGAAAGAAACCATCATTAGTCACATGTCTGCTCAGCTGGATAAAGGAAAAGGAAGAACAAAGTGTGAAGTTATTAATTGTAAAGGCATTTAATTTGCTAAGCTTGTTACTTTCTTCACCTCCAGAAAATTGGTCAGTTTAGTTTGGTTTTGTTTGGCCATGTATGACTCTCCTGCATCCTGTAGGTAGCAGCACCTGATTTTCTTCACTATCTCTTTTATTACAGTGAGTGGTTAATCATGCCAAGCACAACTAAAACCCTTGCTCACTGACTTCCCAGCTTCAGCATTTTGTGGAACAATAATTAATGTTTGTTGTGGGAAGCAGGCTGGGAGTTCCTCTTGTGAGCATTTATTACTATCATCACTCACACACTGTAATGAAGCAAAAGTGATTCTTTGAAATTGTTCCCAGTGAGATCGCAATTATTAAATACCATCATTGCTTATAATAATGAAACTTTTATTATCTAGGTTCCAACCCTGTCAATTTGGTCTCCCTTGAGAACCTGCTGTTTGTTAGCCAAAAGCTGTGGGGGGGGACATGTTGTGAATAATGTCATTTTCATACATATATTGTGATGTAGAAACAGTAGGGCTTCTAATTGGGAGTGATGAATTTTATCAGGGACATGTGAAGAAAGGCTCTGGAATCTGAAGGATAAAGTTTTGCACGAATCAGGGCAAAGGAATTGGGCTAGTAACTTAATAAGGATCTATGTTTAGTTTTTGCCTGGAATACCAGAAAGTAGGTAAAAAATGTTATTTGCCGTACTCAAGAAACCACCTTTCACAGATCCCCAAGATTAGACCACTAATGGATTCTACCATCAATATAAAGTTGTATGAATTGAGCTGAGGAGTCTGGTCTAAGAGGAAGCAGAATTAGCTGAGTAACTAACTCAACATTTGTAGCTGCAGTTTGGAATATTTGATAGAGCCATGAGGAGTCCTGGGTGATATGTAGGTGGCACATCTGTAGAACACTGAACTACACTGTCATGTCTATGGCAAATTGTACAGTGTCTGCTTACAGGGTAGTGAAATCCAGGTTCACAGAAACAGGGAACTGACTGGTGATCACTGATTTCAGTCTTTCTTTACATATACTGTCAAACTGAAACAGTAGAGAAAGTCTTACAGGCAAAAGCATCAAAGTGTTACTTTTATAAAAGGAAGTAAAACTGCAGTTTCTAAAATCCTACATGATGAGACTGATAACATCGAAATGGATATATTAAAATAATATTGAAAACGTGTCAAGATGGATTTAGAGACTCTTCTGTTTCTGTTCTGTGAGCCAAAATGTAATGCCAAACTCATAAATATCTAGGAATGAATATATTGGAGAGAAAAGCAAGTACTGATTTCATCAGTTATCATGACTGAGCTGCAAAATATGAATTCCCAGCCAACATTGTTAAGGAAGATTTTAACACATCTTCCTTTCTTATTATTTGCATTACTGTAAAATGCATTCCCCTGCATAGCCTTCTACATACTGACATGAAAACATGACCTTGACTTCAAGTAGTTAAGATCACAGACCTTGTGTCTTCATTTTATGGAAGTGAATTAATTAATTTTTCTCTAGTCACTCTGACTTCATACACATCTCAAAGAAAGATGAAAAATAGTTCAGGGCCCTGTCAGTGCAGTTCTGTCTTTTGTGGGATGGTTTTCACTGTTTTGTTTTGTCCAATTTGAAATTAACACTTTCCTGGAAATTTTTCCCCAGTGGAAAAAAATTATTTTGGGGAACTTTAGCGTAAAACCCAAATGAACTTTTCTTCTTTCAACATATTTAATGAAGGACATGGACACTACTTTTACCCTATAAAGGCAACCTATCCCAAATTAGGTATTCTATCCCAAATTTAGGCTTGCAAAGCTCTATCCCCCCTAGCATGTGCTAATATCTTGATAATACTACAGATGGGGATTTGAAAACTCCTATGCTACTTGAAAGTACTGCTCTTCAATTTGACAAACAAAACAGGTGGTATATAATTACATACCTGAACCTAACTGGGATTGAGAAACCAGCCAGTGTTTTAGGCTTCATCTAGATTTTAGAACTTTTGTGTCTGGAAAACCAGGTTTCCAGACAGTTCTTTTTTTTTGTGACGAGCTTTGTGATTGCCCACACAACTAAAATAACTGTGGAATGTGATCCAGAGCCCTTCCAGAGCATACTCCCTACAGCAAGCATGTCTCTGACATCTCTCAATCAGCTTTAGTCTACTTTGGATACACATACACTTCATGATCTTTACTACTGATGTCATGCTAATCCATATAAATAATACAGCATTTTGGGTGGGATAAGATTCTAGCTCTTGGGTTCTGTATGTAGACAGACATTTTCCTTAAGTCCAGAAAAATCACTTGAGTAAGGATGAGAAGGGCAAGATGGTGTTATCTCTGTGCTCTGTAGTATATTAAAATTAGATTACTTTCTAGTCAGGATGCTAGATCTTTTGAATTTTATCCTAAGCTATTTAGCTTTCCCCTTTTAATGTTCCAAATTAAAATAACAATACATAGGACCCTTATTACAGCCAATACCATCTTGCAGCTGACCTCCATGGCCTATCAATTTCAAACAAGGTATGTCCATCTTCAGTGAGTCCCAAGGTTACATAAAACATCAGAACTAATATATGTATAAATACATATATATAGGTACACACACATTGCCTATTAACTAAAAATGAGACGATTACTAGCAGCAGAAAAGGAAGTCTTTAAAATTCGGATTACTGGATTTAATTTAGATTAGAACTAGTCTTAAGAAGCATTAACTTCATCTACTTGTAGATTTTGACAAGTCTGAATGTAATGCTGCTTAAACACTTCATCACCAGTCACAGTGACTTATAAATGCCCTTAATTGTTCCAAATAATCTATATTTTGAAACAATTTCTAGAAGAGAAGCCATAATAAGAAGACACAACAATAGGGCTTGTCTCTCTTTCTATAAGGCTCTCATGTTTGAGACATATGTGTTTTAAAGGAGCTTGGATTACCTAGGAGCTCTGCTCTCCTTTGTTTATCAATAACGAACCTCCATGGTACTGTCAGAAGAGCTGTTTGCATCAACAAAAATGTCTGCTTTGAAAGAAAAGTGCTTTTAAATGAGAAGTAGTAGGAAGACAAGAAGAAAATTTGTCTCTTGTTTCTTTCCCAAAAGACAAATAATTCAGTAAGATTATGGCAGCTTCAGCCTGATTCTTACAACATTAGGAAAAAAAAATCTCCCTAAGATCATTAAATGACTTTTTAAAGTTATTAGAGAGGCATTTAGCTTCATTCTCTGCTCATTGTGAAAAAATTCGGTTCAAGGCAGACTTTGCACAGCAGACAAGACATATGGCAAAACATACTGAAATAAATGCACCTAATTACTTTGTTATTCAAATTTTACTATTATAAAGTTAAAAAAGTAAAGAAACAAAAGAAATAATCAAGCAATTAATAAGAGGAAGCTCAAATTAACTTCCAAAGGTGCCTTTTCAGAGCTCTGGCTAAATCTTTGTAGTAAAAAAATGCAGCAAGAGACTATTTGGAAAATTTAGAAAGCTTTATTCATAGATACAGGAAATTATTGGAAAACACAGAAGCATTTGAAGTTAATTAAAATCATTAATAACAAAATTAATGTTATTTTGAATTTGTCTATCACTAAACATTAATTATCTTGTAGCCACTTGAACAACATAATGATAGCATCATTCTTACTGATTAGTGTAATGTTGTATTCCTTTTCTAGAATTTAAATGCTACCAAATGAAGATAAATGGGGTACCAGCCTATATATTTATTAAACAAAAGCAAACCTGTTTTTCTTAGTTTGAGAGGTCTTAAGAACAATATCTCCCAGTGAAGAAGTTTAGTTACTGGCTATGTGCTCATTAATTTAATCTGGCAAATGGGCCATGTTGAGAAAGGGAATGAAAACAGTAACAGAAAGAAGTAATAACTTAGGACTACCTTAAGAAGTTCTAAGATAGTCATAAGTCTATGATAGAAGATAAGGCAAAAGGGATCCTCAAAACTGGAAGTATTGGTATTATAGGGTTTTTGTGTATGGCAGAACTTCCTTTTCTAACCTTCCCTTTGCCTCAGAAAGGCATCAAATGTGTATGATAAAGTTGCATACCTCTAGCAGTTATTTTCCTTCAGATAGGATTTCAGAATTAGGATAAGCCTTGCACTTATCGTGCCTAAGCATTTCTTCCTGCAGAAGGGTTTATTCCTAGAAATATGAGAGTCAAGTTTTTAAATAACTCTCTCAGGACTCGACATGCTTATACAGAAGCCTACAAGATACCAGGAGTGCATCACCTTTGTTCCTGGCCTTAGCTCACAGATGAACCCAATTGAAAACAGTATTCTTTTTAGCCATCATTTTTCGAATGAAATAGGTCTGTGTGGTGTCTTGTATTTGAAAGCTGCAGAGGGAGATAAATATTGCTTACTTAATTATTCTGTCTACCAGGGTCTTTTTGTAGAACCTGAGAACTTGTAGGTACTTAAGCTCTCCAGAAATATTTGGCTTCACCTAAAGATCCAAGTCCTCTTAGCTCCCTGTTCAGTTTCTGATACAAGCCATTTTTGTACAGCTGCTGGAACCAGGTGGTGGTGAGTAGCTCATATTTACTGCTTTTGTAAGGAACTATCCAAGATCTGGTTCAGACCAGTTATCTTGGTAAAGGAAAACTTGCAGAGTTTTCACAAACTGTGCTCAAGAGAAATGCAAATGTCATTAAAGTCAAAAAACCTGAATGCATGAGCCTTGGAATAAGACTAAACTCCTGTGACTCAGTGCATTCCCAGAAGCCTGTGACATAACATTGACTGTAGTGTGAAGATATAGAACCTGAGAGTTTAAAAGGGGTTTTTTGTAGCTATGTAAATAAATAAATAAACTAACTGTAAGTAGAACTAGCTTGAATAAGATGTGTTACTGTAAAAACAGTGAGATTTATTACCCTTTCTGTTCATATATGTTGACCTAAGAGTTATTTATCAAGTGGTTTGGAAATGTAAATCTCCTTTATGCTTTAATTTGTATTATTTTAACTCCTAGTGGTGCTTTTCTCCCTGTTTGCTTCTTGGACTTGCCCCTCGTTCCTCTCATCCCCTCATCCATCTGACAGCAGCAGTAGGTAGCAAAGTGACAAAAAGACCTGTTGCTCTTGAGTTTTATCTATGACTCATGAGAAATATATGCATCACTCAGATGTTTTCTACCTTTTGTGACTTATGTACTCCCTTCACTCCATGGGATGCATTTAGGATCCCGTTGGAAGTAATTAAAAATGAAATATGAACATATACTTATTAAATAGTCAGTTTTCATTGTTCCCTCAAGTGTGATTTATCAGGACTAGAAGCTCAAGACTTGATGTAATGTATATCCTCTCATTGTTCAAAGAAAAGAAAAATAAACACAAGCAGCAGGTAAAGATTGTATACGGCTGCTGAGCTCCTCTGTCATNCAACCATCTGAGAAATTGCCATGGAGAGAATTTCCACCCAGTATGTCAAGCTGCCTGGTTTCACTATAACCTCTCTGCCAAACATCAGCCCAGCCTGCCAGTCACAGCTTCTAGGGGTAATGATGAGCACAGACTGGAACTGATAGTTCAGCTGGAGATGGAAGCAAATTTGATGCTTTCATGTGTATATGCAAAGTAGCACAACCCTTTGCTCTACACTGGGCCAGCAAACAGTGGTGAGGCATTTACTAAACTGCCACAGATACAAATGGAGAGAAATCAACACTGAAACATATTCTATTATAATTAATATTGATAGATACTATATTCTTTTTTAAATGTGATTTAATAGGGATAACTGTATTTCAGGGAAAATGCATAAATACATATATATCTATATCTATATATGTATATATTCAGAAAATCAAAATCACTGTGATGGGAATGTTGAAAAGACTGACAAGTCAGGACAATTTTGAAATACAAGACTAGAATTTACTAAATTTTCTCACTACCAACACATTTTGTGCCAATAGATAAATCTCATTTAATATTGATCATCACTATGTATACAAGCTACTATGTAAAGTGTCAAAAGTACCCAGTGCCATAGGGTTTGTGCTGTACAGTTAGCATTGATGGCTATGTCTTTTGGTTTCTCTCTAGATGAAGAATGTGACCAACTCAGTGTGAGTGCTAATCTGTGAGACCAGTCAAAAATGAAGGGCAATTGCCTTTTTTCTTTTTTTGCCTTCCCTGATATTTTAATGCTATCACTCCCTAGCAAGTAAGGGGTTCTCCTCTGCTCTTGGTTGTGTTTGTGTTGTTTTCTTTTGTCCTGTCAGAAATTCTGGAGGATGTTCTGCGGTCACTTATCTGTTCTCTGGCAATTTTTCTATTACTTGGATGGCTCCTAGTACAACTACAACCACCCTTGTCATTCTGGTGATCACATTGCTCATATACTTAGTAAAATACTTATACATTTGTCTGATATTGCCATCACAGTGTGACTAAGTACATTTATACTATTTATAATTACACTATTTTGTTCATTTATATTTGGTAAAAATAAATAACAAGGGACTTTATTTTACCACTTCTGCTTGTGCTGATCTCACCAAAGATGACAAAAAGATGATTTTCTTTTATTTTGGTGAGAGCTCAATATTGGAATCCAAAAGAGATCACTTTAGTAAGGTTTTTAATGTGTACACAAGTTATCTTAAAAAGTTTATAACTACTGACGTGACAGTATCTGCTAACAGTATAAATTACTCAGGAATTAATATTCAGAGTAACAAAGATTTGGCCTGTGAGCAAAGGCATTTGTATCTTAGCAACTAAGTAAAAAAGCCAATAAATAGCAAATGTAGGTGTATATAAAGTGACATAATAAAGGAAAAAAAATCCTTATATACTATTTCAAGTGTTGGTCTCTGAGTTAGACACTATTACTCACTAATGGGGTGTTGGGATTTTAGTAGATCTCCAAAAACCTCAGTTTGGTGTGTACAAAAAAGCAATCAGAGTTTAAGAAACTATTAGGGAAGAAATAGAGGAAAACAAAACAAAGAACATCATTATGCTGCTGGATAGCCTTGTGGTACAACTGAATCTTAAATACCTTATAAACATTTCTGGTCTTCTCCACATTGAAAAGAAGAATGCAACTGGGAAAAGTACAGAGAATTTAAGACTGCACTGAGAGAATTAAAGGAGAATTAAAGGTATATAGCAACTCTTTTATGAGAAATAGCTGAAGGAATTACCATTCACAACTTTAGAAATGCTATTATACAGACCATTTTCTTAATTTGCAATAGCAAATTCCAAAACCTGAATTTTAATGCAGCTAGGTGAGCATTTCTGCTTATTCTTTGCCCCCTTTTCATAACTTTTCCAGGAAATTGTGTTTTCTGTTGAAGGAAATAGACATACTGCTCTGAATCATGGTATCAATGGGGTAGAAAAGATTGGAGTGGGTCAGCTTATGCAGTTTTTCTTAAGTAGGGGGAATTTAGCTTTATGCTATGGAAAAGAAAATTAAATTCCCTGCACATCATTTACTCCTGACATATCTAGATGTTCTTCAACCCTCTGCATATTATTAACTATGTTAACTCAGGAATTATTGGCTTTGTTCTGAAAAATTTCCTGGGAGTCAGAATGGAGTTGTTTAATCCATAAATCTTCTCCTACTTTTTGCCACTTAAAAATCCCAAATCACCTGAATTTGTCATTTTTGAGGGTTTTAAGAGTTCATGCATCCTTCAAGATTTTAAACAGATAATTGGCAATGGTTTAGAGGTCTTAATAATTCATGTTTCTATCCATTTTTCAGCCCAATTGATATGAAATTTTCTAACACATCTAAATACTGCCTAAACTGTTCCTTGGCATGTTCGAGTAGGAACCCTTTCATCATGGATATAGTGAAAGACTCATTGTGCCAATTAGATATAGGAATAAAATAGTAAACTAAAAACCCTCTGAAGAGTAAGTGGACCAATCCCTTTCTAGGTCTTCCTCTTAATACTAATGGACTTATAGAAGGATTTCTCATTCCTTTTAGTATTGTACCTTAGTAGTAATATTGATCTTCTGTTTTGACCTTTCAAAGTGTTGTGGTTTAAAACCAGCTTTAAATTAAGCTCCAAGCAGCTGCTGCCCTTCCCCTCTCCCTTATGTTGAGAAAGGGACAAAGAGACATAGATTATGGATTGACATAATCATTTACAGGAAAAACAACAATGAGATAAGGAAAAACAAGCAGTAACAGCAACAATACTAATAACAGCAGTGTATAAAAGAGGGTGATTACATACAAAAAATGCTTATGGAAGTCTGACCAACCCAGTCCTACCACGGCCAGCAATATGCAGATTCCCAAGACAAAGGAGAAAATGGAGGACATTACTGCAGATGGTGTTTTCCCCCCAAGCCTGAGACAATAAAAAACAATGAGGGGCAAACCCTTCAGATTAGACTGTCCACAGCATCCCACTTCTCTGTTTGCTGCTTTACCCTCCTGGAAAAATGAACAAAATGGTGACCGTTCCATTGCCCATTCCCTTTTTCTTCCACCCAAAACCACATTCCCAGCGATGATGTAGGTGGTATAGCATAACAACCTACATGCACGTGGCTCCAGGCTCCTCCCCCTCATGGCAACTGTGAAGAAATTAACTCTGACCCGGCCAAAACTGGGACACCAAGTCTGCTCCTACATGCTTTGGCTACAATTTTGTGCTTTATGTAAATTCATTCAATTTTTAGTGCATGTTCATTTCTTATGCTCGTTAGCAATGAGACAAATTTATCATCCAACTGTGGCTTTAGTATTTTTGATTTACTGGATGTTCAGCTCAACTTACTCTTTTTTTCTCAGACCAAGCTCCTTATGAAAGTTTATCTACCAGTAATGTAGTTTAGTAAAATCCATTTTTTTGAAAACCATGACATTTTTAATCACAAATATTGTAATTTCATTGCTAGTCTGAGCTGCCTTCTAAGGATGATATTCTCAGACAGTTCTTTCCTCCTAGTTAGAGTAAAACACACAAGACAATTACTTTTCTATTTCTAGCCAATTGTTGTCAATGGATTTTAAGAGCTTGCTGGACAGACTGAGTTCTTCTCTATTCCTGGAATTGTTTGCTCATCTAGTACCCCTCATTATCATGGTCTTTTGTTCTCTGGATGAATCTGCTAATTCCTTTATCCATATGATCTTAGTCTGCTGTTTAATATTAGACCTAGGTAATGGCAGTCGTGCATAGCTTTTAGTATTTTTATCATTGCTCAGTTTTTCAGCAGAGCTGTCTTTGTTGAAAGTGTTGACCTAGATCAAGTGTATGCATTAGTGATCCTTATCCTTTATTCCCTGGCCTGCATTTCTTGAACAAGCTTTTTCACTTTATATTAATTTCCCAGTCATATGGATTATCCCATCAAGTCTCTGTTATATCAACAGAATCATAAAATTGGCATATATTGAAAATATTATCTCTTTATGCTTATTTTCTACATTTTTTGGCTCACTATTCATACACTTTAGAGGTTTTTGTTTCTGTTATCATCTTCCTTGTTCCTCTTCTGATGCTACTGTGAACCTGTGAACACTACTTTTGTTTGTTTTCCTTTTTTCCTCAGATATCCTTTGGGGTAAACTGCATGTTCTACTCTTCATCTGATCATAGCAAATAAAGGCAAGAGAGCAAATACAATCTGATAAGAATTATGACAAAACTTTAGGCTCAAACTATTTAGAGTATAGAGACATGGTGAAGTATTCTGATGCTGAGAAAGAAACTTGAAGTCATGTAAAAATATTGAGTGTTCTTATGAAATGTCCATAATAGATAGCAAGTAAAGGTTGTATAGGTAACTGTGATTACATTCAGTCTATTTCCTTCAGCTTCTAAGATTTTATATTAAAGATGATTAATCTCCCTCCATACCTGAAGCAGGTTAAACAAAATCAACAACAACAATTTGGTAATTGTATAGAAAAGTCTTTTATGCCTTTGCAGATATTTAGTGACATTCTCTTCCAATATTAAATAAAATTGGATAGGATAGACTGTTTAGTCATGATTAATTTTCTTCTGGCTTCTCATTTATACTTTACTCATTGTATTGTATAGAGATTAGGTAACAGATGATGGTGTAGTGGAAGGACACACATTTCTGAAAGAAGAGAACCCATGCAGATTACTAGCCTGACGGCCTTGCTTTTAATCCCCATTCCTGGCTCCTGGGGAGCATGCAGATTTTGTGAACTGTCTGCTTCTCATCTCAAGACTCAAATGTGTATAAGGTTAAGTGAGGGGAGTGTTAAATAGGGAAGGTCTCCCAGCAGCTGTAGCACCCACTTGTCTTTGACATGTAAGCCATAAGTAAGGTGGACAAGAAGGGGTGGTGCTATATAATACCTTTGTGCTTGTTAGTGGTGAAAAAAGAGGTTGTATTATAGATGAGAGGATAGTAAGGCCCCCTTCTTGTGACATGAACAAAATATACTATGCAGGCTTCACTTTTCACAAAGCTGAACGCTTTGACAGGCTGAGAACTGAAACCAAATATGATTTTGGTAAATGAATCCATCTGCTAGTTCTGCAGAAGGCAGATGCTGAAGTGCCAAACTGTAAGTGACTGTATAGATTTTTAGACTATGAGTTTCTGGTTCATTCCTTTGGATGCTGATGTTATTATGAGAAAGATGAATGGGAAGAGTGAGGAGGAAAAGGAGGAAAAAACCCATTGCGATCACATAGGTTCACACTTTGACACATTTAAATTGCAAATCAAAGTTACAGAGGAACTGAAGAAAATGATAGCTAACTCATATGACAAGAGCAACAAAGAACTGCAGAAAAAATGACCAGTTAATATTTTTCCTTCTGTGGCAACTTTTTCTGAGAAATGTGTCTGCTTTCATATCTTTTAGAATCTTGCAGTGATATTCATATGCCCCATTGCATAAGTTCTATGAGTAAGTTTCCTGATGAAAATGTAAATTTAAGATTTCATATATTTATTAGGTGAATACTCTTACCTGCAAACAAGTTGTAAAAGGATTATTATTACATTACATCATTACCTACAATATCCAGGTGTTTTTAAATTTAAAAAAATTTTAAATAAAATTGGAACATTATATTTTACTGTCTTTTAATGAAGATATGCCCTTTAATGATATGTCCTTTGATGAAGATATGTCTTTGAGATACCATCAATAAAGACGAGCATTTATTATATAAAAAATTGACAAAGAAATATTTTCTGTAGTTATTTGGGAAATAAAATGTTGAATTACTTTGTTTCTGTAATACTTTTAACTATATGGGCCAGTTCTTTTGAGTCTTAAGTGATATAGTGCTTATTAAAGTAATTATTACAAAAACTTTGCCAATTCTCTCCCAGATAAAGAATTCTAATACTGGAAAATACCCTATCTATAGTAACAGAGGTAGAATTCAAAATCTCAGTCACCATGTACTAGGTACCAATCTAATCATAGAGTTTTTTAGGTTGAAAAATACCTCTAAAATAATTGAGTCCAAACATTAAGTTAGCATCACTGTATTCATCACTAAAACATGTCCTCAAGTGCTACATCCACACATTTTTTGAACTCTCCCAGGGATTCCACCACTTCCCTGGAAAGCCTGATGCAATCAATGCCTGACTACCCTTTCAGTGAAGAAATTTTTTCTAATATTGAATCTAAACTTCCCCTGGCACAATTTGAGGCCATTTCCTCTCATCTCATCACTTGTTACTTGGGAGAAGAAGCCAACGCCCACCTCCTTTCAGATAGTTGCAAACTATGCTAAGGTCCTCCCTGAAACTCCTTTTCTCCAGGTTAAACAGCTCACTTCCTAGAATAAAAGAATCAGATTCTAGTGGAAGAGCATTTGTATAGGCAAATGAAGAATAATTTTCTGCCTTATAGCAGTTTTCAAACAAAAGTAGGTATATAAGGTAAAAGAGGAGAGACACAAAAGCACTTAAATAAGGATATGAAATTATCTGCCTTTGAAAATGCTCTAGGAATTCTTAGCTTTCACTTTAAGATCTTAGTCAAAACCTTTAAGCAAGAGAAAGCCTTCAAAACCTGTTTATTAACATTTAGTTTCAGAAAACAACAAGAGCAAGCTTAAAAAGCAAACATTTTCAGGAATGGTAAACACAATAGAGAAAAAAAGCCTCTCCACCAATAAGGCAATGTTACTGCTGACTCTGTTAGTTAAGAGGGAAAAGCATATTTAGAGTATATAGAAATACACAACTCCTTCCTATGACTGTCTGGTCTGTTATATCATTCATACTGCAAAAGCTAAGTAGCTGTTTCACAGCTCCCATGGCAGTAATCACGAAATTTCATGCGTATTTTCATCTATACACAGTCCACGTCTTGAGATATGTTAAACAGAATCACCTGAATTATTTGCTTGGAATAAACAGTATGATACAATTAATATTCTCTTTTTCTTATGGAATCATTTCCAAAATGAGAAAAATTGCTAAATAATAATTTGAAAGTGTTTATCCTGGGTTTCTTTAGGACATGGAAAATATTTATTGATGGGTTTATAGAAGAATTTAACTTCTTGTCTAGTCATAAACATGTGACCAATTACTTTTACAGGATGCTGTAGTATGTATGTATATGCTCTGTATGTTTCCTCATTAGCAGAATGGAAGGTTTTGAAAGAGAATGGTAAAGAATGAATAAAGAACAACCACGCTTTCAGTTAAGAAGTTTAAGACAAATTATATGTGTTAAGATTTATGAAACTTTCAAGATTTGCAAACATTTTTCATTATTAAGCCATCATGGCACACACAATAACCTTGAATGCTATGACCCTTAATAACAGTAAAGTGCAACTGCCATTTGTTTCTGCAATATATATTCAGAAGCAGAAAGTCTCCAGGCTATGGAAGAAGAGCAAATAGCTTATTTGAACCATGCTAATAAGCTTTATATTCCACCACAATCTTTGATACACTAATAAATTGCAATAAATACAAAGGTCCACTTGAGACCACAAAAAGAAATGATGCAGAAGCATTTATTTTCCCATTCATATAAACAAAACACAATACATACAACTACATACATTCTCAAAACAATAGTTACAGAGATATGTTTTCAATTTAGTTTTTTTAATGATGTATAAATATCAATAAGGTTTTTATCAAATTCCTTCTAATTTTGATCCTCCTTAGGTCGAAATCATTCCAGAAAAAAAAATAAAAAAATAAAAAAGGTGAAAAAAAATCCCATACCCGACTTTTTTACTAAGTGACTTTTTTGGTAGAAAACACTGTGGCATTAAATAGTTTTAATGACTCATAGGAGATATGGACAGATTACTTAAACATTTACACAGCTGTTTGGCCTTTAGCGGTATTTCACTTACACATAAAGCCCTCTTCTAAAACTCTGTTTTATTCAAAGAAGGAAAACTAAATTTGAAGTGGCAGGTATTTGTATAGCAAATTTAATTTTAAGAACCATAATCATT
Source organism: Empidonax traillii (assembly GCF_003031625.1). Lineage (NCBI taxonomy): Eukaryota > Metazoa > Chordata > Aves > Passeriformes > Tyrannidae > Empidonax > Empidonax traillii. The sequence goes on along the minus strand of NW_020955832.1, from coordinate 84,552 downwards.
CAGCTGCAGTAAAAAGGCCAGGTATAAAGAGTAGCTGGGGGGCCATATAAAACAATGGTATGGTGCAAACAGAAATGAAAAAGATTGCTTTAAATAATTTTACAGTTCTCATATTTTAGGGTTTTCTATGCAAAAAAAAAAAAAAAAGGCAGATTATGTGAAATCATTCTTCCCTCAGTAGAATAAAAAAATTAAAACTGAACATTTAATGGTAAATACTACAACACTTTTAAGGCATATTCTATCTGTCCATATAGATAGGACTCTTTGCAGTTCATTCTATCAGTGTCCAACTTACTGTGTGATACAAATTGCTCCCCATTATTTCTTGCTTTGCCTACCATCTGAAAATTTAGTCATCAAGAGCTTCATGTTTCCTCTAAACAATCAAGAAAAAGTTGCACAACATCTATCTTGGTAACAACCTCTACGGAAGCCCACTGTTAGTCTGCTGACTGTGTGTTCTGTTAATACTGGATATCATGAGATTTTAAATCAGAATTCCACGCTGTACTAAGTCAACAACCTTACAGAATTATAAACCGTATATGTTCTCTGCATTTACATTTATTAGTCAAAGGAGTGTTCACACTTATTAGACAAAGAAGTATCCCCTTAGCCAAATCCTTCTTTTTCACAAGTTTTCAATAAAACTTGTTGATAAAACTTGTTTAAACATTCTATCGTTCTTTAATTCTTTGAAGATTAGGATCTGCCTCATTTTTTGTAAACTTTTGCTCATGGAAAACAATATAATAGCTAAAATGAAATGACTCAGATCATATACCACTTCAGTGCCATTGGCACAGAATTAATACTTTCCCTTTTCAAAGATTCTACACTAACATCAGTCTCTTCATGAAATATTGTCAAATTTATTTTCCAAAGACACTTGAATGCTATGTTGCTCACATTTGGTTTGGAAATAGAAGAGGAGGTGGAATACTTTGAATAAATTATTGCTGAGCTCTGCATACAAACTCTACAGATGTTTTACATTGCTGAAAAGTGATTGTGTGAAAAAAAGGGTACAGGACAGGATTTAGCTTCTGTCTTTCATCAGCACTGTAGAATCTCAGACTGAGAAATATTTAACTACTAGTTAAAATAAAAATCAATAATTAATTTGCTTAAAATTATTTAATAATTAAATAATTATAATTAAATAATAACTAAAAATAACTATACTTTCTTTGAGAAAATCCCTCTATCCCTTGGAACTGTGTCTTCTGACTCTCAGAGGCACAAATATGGATCAAGAGGCAAGGAAAATAACAGCTGAATCATCTTACACACACACCTCTCCCATTCCCAGTCAGAAAGAACCCTCAAATTGCAAGTATAAAATTTCTCCTGCAGCTGCTCTGTGCTGCTTCTAGATGAGAACAACTTATGGATTCAAGAGATGAAGGCACAGAGGTAGAGACACATATGGAGGCACACAAAATACTGTGTGAATTTTGATGGAATAAATGGACCTAGAGAGTGAAAAGTGTTTTTACAGCCCTATTATTGTACTATGTTGAAGGCTTGGGTTTTGAGACAATACCTCAATATGCTTAGTCCTATAACAAAAACAGCACTCATGCCAAGACTGAAAATTAAGCTGCATGAGAGAAAAGGAACAAAAACAAAGATGTAATTTAACTAGAAACTGAAATTAAGCATTTTTTGCAAAACATAGATACTTTTGGAGATCTTTTTTATTGGACAAAGATAACCATTAAAGCCTCTTATTTTATTAAGTGATTCTAAGCAGTTAACATCTTTTTATTTTTGCAGTTCTAAATTTGGAATGTGATCATTTTTCTACCTTAGAAGAAATTAAAAGGCCCAAAAGTGAAATAAAGGGATACAAACGTTGAGGGAACTGCAACTGAGAGTAGGTGTTTTCAGGACAAAATTTTCTTGGCCCAAAAATATGTGCTTCAGCATCTGCTACCCTGCTCATTCCTCCAGACTGAGAATAGTGTGGTTGGGCTAGTCAGGATCCTGCAGCGCTACTGCTCTTTTACAGCAGTAACTGAAGTGGATGAACCATTACATTTTATTGTGTTGGTTCAAGGTGATAGACTAGGTCTCAGAATCATGCAAAAGAGGGGAAATTTAAGGTGAGGTACATGTTGCTGTGCTTTGGTTTTAGCATTTAGCATAATCCCATAAATCCAGGAGCTCGAATTTTGAGAACACTACGTGCACATTAAACCCAAGAATTTTGGCAAATGCAGACACAACATACTCTCTGTCAAAGGGAAATATCTGGATTTTTTTTCTAAACCTAAAATAACTTCCAACCTGATGGAAATTCCATCTCTGTATGTACAGGGACTAAAGATATGAATGTAAACTGGAATTTTCCCTTACACTTGTAAAAAATGCTGGAATGAATTTAAGGAAAAAGCCTACAGAATGGAAAAAAAACCGTCCTTGTACTTATACAGGGTTTTTGTGCATGCACAGGCAGTGTCATGATTGACAGGCACATCACTTTTCTGAACACGAAAATACATAAAAATCTTGCTCTTGATGAGTAAAATAGTAGCCATTCCGTTTTTACTCGATTGGAAAAGCTGAAGAAGATGGATTCTGCAGAATTCATTCTTATTTTTGTTAAATCACAAGTATTTTTGGCTCTCAGTCAATATTTCTTGAGAGATATGCAATAGGAAATAGACATGCACACACACAAGTCCACTTAAATTCCCAGTTTTACACTGAGCAGCAGATTTAACTGATAATTTTCAACTGTCACTGCTGTTTATTTCATTAGAAGGATGTCACCCAGGGTAACATTGTCACCCTTGCACCGTGGCTTTGGGACTGATTCAGAGCAAAGGCTGCCATCTGCTTCTTCTGTACTATTATTCTGTGCAGTACCTAAATTTTCCTTGGAGGCTGCTCTAAGTCTGCTTGGTGTAGCTTACACAGTCAGATGTTTTTGAAGACAGGATGGATATGGGTACAGATGGCAAGAAATGCACCTCTAAGAGAGGAATTTCCCATGCTTTTCCAGACCTGTAGTTAAATGTGTGCTATAGTATACAAGTTAGCATGCTACTGTAAATACAAATATAGAGCAGATGGGAAAAGAGAGAGAACCGTTTTGGGGAATACGTTTATATAATTTGGAAATGAAAAGAGCACATCTGGAACAGATGAAGAGCAATCAGGAAGTTATTACAGGGGGAAAAAGGAGAGAATGTTGCTATCAATTGTGTTAAATGAGTTTTTCAAACAACCAAAGTTATGGCCCTTTGAGCCTGGGGAGGAGGTTTGTTCAAAGCACCAGGGAAGGTGGAATGAGCCCAAGCCAAAGAGTCTGCTTGGATCAAGATTCTGCTTGGTGAATGTAACGAAAAGGTCATCCATGAACCACTGCATTCCAAATGCAGATGGATTTGTGGGCTACATTATCTGGAAACCTCAAAAACAACGTGAATGAAATACAGCTTATTTTTGGAGAAAGGAACTGGGAAAGGAGGAGGTGGGTATGTATGTTGTGAGAATGTTATATAAAATCTTTCCCACCATCAAGACACATATTTCTGTGTATTTTGATTTTTTTTTGTTTGAAATACTCTGGTTTATTGTTATTTGAAAAGTCTGTTTGCTTCACTTGGATATGTATTTTATGGATTTCTTACTGGATATTTAATCCCTTTGGAATATAAAGAGAAGGTGAAGTTTCCTGACATTAGTAGCCAAATGAAGCAAAATGTTCAAAGCAAAACTATTGTGATGCTGACTGCAAGTACCACAGCTAATGTTCAGCTTAGATGACTGCCCCAAAGGTTTGCAAAACAACAGCAGGAAAATGTTGTGGCCACCTTCTTTTGCAGACAAAATTCAAACTCTTCTATTACAGTTACTTAATTTGCTGGCCTGTACCTTTAACTCAACTAGATGAAAACACAAGCAGCTGGGTTAGTGTCTGCAATTCAAATATCAGACCTCAAAGGTAAATTTGATGACTGTTGATCACAAACATATAAGGAAATGCTATTCTTTCAGAAAACCTTTTGATTTTAGAATATGAAAAAGAATGCAAGCAGCAAATTGCCATTTTTCAAAGGCAAGAAAACTGAAATAGGACCTTAGGGCATCAGTCCAGGCAAAGAGTCAAAGCAAACATTTTAAAAGATGGTGATAATGCACAATAAGAAAAAACTATTCACTCAGAAAATATCTATGTATGTGGTATGAGGCTCTGGGGAAAGAAACAGGTGATCATAAAAAGATGTGCATTGTAATGTATAAGCAGAAGACGGCTGAGTTAAAGCTGGAAGGACATTGAAATTCTGGCATTTCATGTATTATGTGCCCCTGATTTTATGACCATAACATTTAATAGAGAGATTTTTCTACTAAAAAAGCAAATGAAGCCCTTCTATTCCATCTTTCCTTATTTCCCATTGAAATGCTACACAGTGCATATAGATCTGAAGCACAGAAATGCAAAGGAGCAAAGCCACAGCTGGAAGGAGGAGGAAACAGATGGTTTTTTCCCACTTAGGAAAATTGTCCCAATTAAAAGAAAGTATTCACCATAAATAGGGCTTAGAAGTTGAAATGTCACATTTTTCATAGACTGAAAGTTAAATGCATGATTCCTATTCAATTGAAGCAGCCTTCTATGTAATTTTGAAGTGTTTCATTTTATTTCAGATCATTTTAGTCTCTCAATCACAGTAAGCTTGAATTTTCAAATGAAAACTTGTTACATGCCACAAACCCAAGATTTTCAATTTTGAAAAGGTCAGTGTGAGCATCTACCATTTTGAAGCTTTTTTTCCCAAACTTGTTGCTTTGTTAGAACCCTCTGAAAGCAAGTCCTGTTCCTGTGAATGATATTCAATCCCAAAAATTGGCCTTTGACAAGAAAACAAAACAGTAACTTCCAACTAGGTCCTTCACATTTGCGGCATTGACCTCTTCTGTATCTGCTGGTATGTACTATTGTCTGCTTTGTGGTTTTCTTGTCTCCAAGACCTGTTCTTGTCTGCATTTCAAAGGTACTGCTGAGAGCGCAGCACTGCTTAGGGGCTGCATAGTCACAAAGGCTCTGCTTTTGCCTTTCTAAACCTGAACTCTTCAATCCTGAATTCCTCCAATAACTTTCCCCTCTTTACCTTTTCTTCACCTTCCAGTCCATCTAAGGTATCACAGATTTCATTGCCTAATCTCATTACTTCTTTTTTCCTCATCTCTTCATGGGATTCAGGGATAGAAAGAATTAATAGGGAGAAAAAGCGTTCTCAGTTTCAGATCCAGCACCTTACATCATAACTGCTTCTAGCAACATGGAAGTGCAATTCCAGGGGAAGAGCTACTCACCCCTGTGTCAGAAACTGGAATGTTAATGGTTAATGACTCAAACAATTGGTCATTTGCAAAAGCACTGGAGTGCTTTGCTGAAAATGCGAAATATAATCCTTGAGGTCCAGAGGAGTTGCACACCCACCACAGAGACTGGTTTTGAGCCAGATAATGGAAGAGACCAATAAGAAGCAGATCCTGTAAAGTGAGATAGTGCTTCTTATCCCTCACACAACTGGCTCAGGTGGGAAAACTCCCCTTGGGGGAGATACTGGGACATTCACAGGTAGGCTGAAGGTATTCATCCCTTTTGATGGGACATAACTTGCTGGACTACAATAGGCCATAGGCAGCTGTCATGTCTGAGTGTTATATCATACAGTGTAAAACTCCTGGTCCTGGAAGGTATGTTGGTGTTCCCACAGAGCCTAAACATGTGTTAACCCACTGAACTTTGTGTTTCAGGTGCTCCCCACAACCCTGTTGGATCAAGACTGTGACCATCACTTCAACCAATGGACATTGAAATTGCAACAATCAAGTCTCATCACTGGATCCTAGATGACTATATACCTTTCTACTCTTATCCTTTTTTTCTCTTTCTTTCAGTCTTTCTTCTCCTAACTTCTACTTCTCAAAATATGTTGTAAACCAGACTAAAAAATTCTAGCCAATGCCTTAGTAAGTGCCTTGTCTGGATAAGTTAAAGTTGGCTAAGTTTAACTTTGCTAAGTTAAAGTTTGTGAAGTTCCTTATTTAGTTTGGATGTTGTTTTAAAATTTCCCAAGTATCTTATTCTACCCTAATGTTTTAAAGTTTGCAAGGAAAAGTTTGTTATTGAACCTCCTGAGAATTTTGTTGTTTCTTCCACACACCTCCCAGAGTAAATCAAACAACTTTGTCCTAAATACACCAAGCAGACTGGAGCATAACACCCTGAAACAGGCTCAGTTGTGCTCTGAATGTGGGCTGTCTACAGTGATAGTGGGGGATTTGTGAGCTGACCAAACATGCTTGCTTCACATGAAACTTGAGAGCTTGTGCCACCAAATTCTTAACAAATGCATTTTGAACTAAGGACTTCACCGACCTTTTCAAATTCCTTTGTAGTAGGTTTCCTGGCAAAATCTGTACTGCAATCATGTCAGCTCCTCTGCCCACATCTCAATGTCAAGTTTCAAACCTTTCCAAACAGTCAGAGTTCCTTTTGTAATTTTATCTTAGACTCTAAGGAGCAATTATTTATAAATAGGCTATGTGTAAACACCTGTAGTGTTATGTAGTCGATTTATGAAAAAGTCATATATTATTCTGTACATTTTTTTTGTGAATGAATAAATTTAAATCAACTCATAACACATGCTGAACACATAATCTTTCAGTGTTCTTATTAACTTAAATCTAGCACTGATGCTATTACCAATTTACTGTTTGAGAAAGGAAAGATTTACCTTGCTACATATATCACATATTTACCTTCCAACTGGGACTTTGAAATAATTTTCATCTAAGATCCTTCTATAAACTGCAGGATTACATTGCATTATCACTGTGCTACAAATTTCTGTACACCATTTCCCACAAAGCAGCTTTAAGAACTGGAACATTTTCAAACATGTAACTGTCATATTTTTGTGTCGAGCTAATTGACAAAGACTGTCTCCTCTGTAAGAGGTGCAGGTGTGGGCTGGAGACAGCTTCAGAGGCAGTATTGCTGACCCAGTGTTTTGGTCCTGTTTAATAGCTTGTGACACAGAGCTTGACTGTACTTAACGTTGTTCTTTCAGCCTCCAACACTCTGTACATACCATGACAGCTGATTTGGAGGGGACACCTTCAGGTCTTGGGTGTTAGGACATTCTCTGGAGGTGTAATGCTCTCCCAACTGCCCCCTGCACGTGGCCTTATGAACCTGTAAGAAGCTCACACAGACTACACAGAGGAACGGACGAAAGAGGAAGTTTTTTATGGGGATGGGGGCTTATAAGGCTTTTGGGGGGATTGAAAAGGAACAAATTACAGTCTCAAGGTACTACAAAAAAACCCAATCAGGTAAAGAGTTAATAGCCAATAGAAAGGGGTTAACAAAGGCCAATGAGAAGACCTCAGGATATCTTCTCAGGACATTCCTGCATAAGAGTTCTTTGCAGGTGGTGTTGGGAAGGAGAAGCAGTGACTCTGCAAAAATACAGAAAAATCATTTTAAGATCTGTTTAAACAACATTAAAAACTTCTGTTTCTATAACATTTGAGCTGTTTTCTTCTTTTTCTTCACCAGTCCATCTCTGACAGGACTTCTTCCATCCTACATAAGGTAAATCCATTGCCACATGTACATTCATGTGGATAAGCCAAACCAGAAGGCAACTAAGATAAGGTACATGCTGTTATCCCTGCCTTCCCCGAATTCTCTTTCTTTGGCTGTTTTATTAAGATTATTATACCTTATTATTATTTTCTCTCTTCTTTTATCCCCCCCTTTTCATGAATATTTTATCACTCATTTCTGTTTAGGCTGTGAGAGAAGGTGAAAGAGGTGATTTCTTCCTGTCAGTTCACATAAAACCCAGCTAGGGAGGGGAGAGTAGAAGTCCTTAGTGGTTACTAAGGGTTTTGCTGTTGACAGTACATGCCATTCAGAGTTTCCTGCTGCTATTAAATTTTACTGATACACGGCTCAAGGAACAGTATTTAGCTCAGCCTCATTTGATTGATAATCTAGATTTGAATTGCTCTCCAATCAATTAGTAAGATAAGAAAAAAAATTGTGCCTCTTTCCTCAGTTTTAGTCTAAGCAATGCTCTTGTGGATCACATTATTTGCCATGATATTCTCATCTTTACGCTGTGGTCCAGTGAATTCTTCTAGTGGTCACTGTTCATCCAGCTCCATCTGAAAAAGAGCTACATTAATTTATAACAGCCAAGGATTAGGTTTGATAAAAATCAGAAACCTCCTGAATCAGGAAACCAGTTCAAGCAATGCAGTTTTTGATAGTTCTGAACTTAAAATTTCTGAACTTAAAAAGCTTGCATTTGGTGTGTAAGAAAAGTTACTTAGAAAATACTTTTATCCCTTCAATTCAAAGTACTGTCACACCAATAAACAACCTCTTGGGACGCTGGACTTTCAAAAGCTAAACTTTATCTGAAAAGCACACATTTTTTTCCAGTCTTCCTTCAACATGGAATAGTTCTTGGGGGAAAAAAATAAAAATATGTATAATCCTTTCTGAGGTTCTCTGTGGGTTTTATTTTTATTTTGTATGGTTTTATACCAGTAAGATAATTCAGCCAGATGAATGTATGTCTCTCTCTTGGGTTGGTCATTTGAGATGGAAATTCCACTGAGAAAATAAAATTAAGTCATTTCATGGTAAAAATTTAACTTTTTGATCGTTTCAATTTAACCTAAACCTTCTCCTCTCACTCTGATCCTTGCATATAGAAGATAAGTTACAGAATTAAATAAATTTATTAAAAAACCTCAAAAAACTTATAGAAGAGACTGAGGACTGCTGAGTTGTGCTACACAGTTCTTAAATCTGTCATAACTGAAGGTTGATCTCCTTTGGATTAATATATAAGGGTTGCCTTTTTTGCATAGTACATTTTCAATCCGTCTCTACTGAAACAGTATCCTTTTTGTCTGTAGGTTTCAAGTTCTTCTTCTAAATGAAGTGGCTGAAGAATGCAGTTCCTTTTTTCCCAGTTGGTGGTCCATTTCCATACATGACATTGATTTTTATTAATTCATTCACTGCTTAATGATCACTGCAATTGAAAAAAAAAAAAAAAAAAAAAAAAAAAAAAAAAAAAAAAAAAAAAAAAAAAAAAAAAAAAAAAAAAAAAAGAGAGATGAGAGATCAGCCCTGGCTATTCATTTACTCATGATGAGGCATTTACCAGCCCCTCATGATCCCTCTGCCTTCACTTCTGTACTAGTGCTTTAAATTTCCTGGGAGGTAAGATTGCCCAGTGGCTCTGACTATTACATCAGAGGCATTTATTCCTAGAATGCACACATGTGAAAATGTCTGAGAACGTAGTGATGTTTTGTGTTGGGTGCTCTATTGTTTTTTCCAGTATGGGCAAAGGCAAACATATGAGCAGATTTTCCTTGCCCCTAGAGTTTAGCAAATAATAAGTAGAGACATCTAAGACAGAGATTACTGACCACTCTGCTTAATACCCTCCTGAAGTGGTTTAGAGAAAGCAGATGGTCTTCAGCCAGAAAGACTTCAAACCACAAAGGGCTAAATACTCCTGAGGACTCAGTGTAATGAACTTAAATAAAATAAGTGCTCAGAAATCAATTGGCTTTGTAGTGCTCAGAATTTGTAGGTTTAAGCAAACTCTAAAACTGCAGTAAGGGCCAGCCTCCTACCAGTGAAATCCTGTTGTCAAATAAAGTTAGAATAAATTAGCAAAGAGAAAACACTGAGAGGTCTCTAAAATCTTCTCCTTTTTTCTGTGCTTGGATGAGAAAGGATTAGAACCTGGACTTTTGAGTTCTGAAGGAAGGAGCATGAGGCATCCATAGCCAGTTGGAGAGGGTAGAAAGCTACTTTTTTTTTTTTTTTTTTTTTTAACCAAGAAATAATGGGAAAAATTGTCAACATGATTTAATGGATAACTCCTGGCACAAAAAATTCTCACACTCCAATAACCTTAACATTCAATGAATGTTTGTAAAATGTAGTTTTATTGCCTTCAGCAAAATGAGGGTTGGTGATATCTGAGTATCTGATGGGATAATTTGCAGAGGAATAATCTTGCCATATGGTTACTGTTGCATGTACACCCCATTTGTTTTACTTTCACCAAATGCTGAAGGCTGTATGGCTCCATAGGTAAAGGATGTCTAGTCTTCCAAGAAACTGAAAGCTGAGTAGGCCATTGGTGTTTCATTGGTTATGTGTAATCAGTCCCAGCAGATTTCTGAGGCACATTAATAATCAGAAAACTGTTGAGTCTCTGGTTATGTTGACAGAGATGCAATTTATTCCAGCCAAATTCCACAAGCTTTCTGGTGCTGATTGCTTGTCTTTAATCACAGATGAAAGATGTCTCTTCTTCAGCTCTTAAGTCACGGAAGTAGCTGTGTGTGTGATATCTCCTGCTAAACCCTATTTCAAAAAGAAGCAAAACAGAGAGCAAATAAACCACAGGTCTCTCTCTATGTAGCCTGCTTTCACCAAACACTACCTCAGGCACCCTGGAGGCTCAGGCATATATCTAATAATAGAACTGATCTGACCTTCCAACTCTAAACTATAAGAGCCCACTTGCTAAGCTAAAAGTAAATCACCTTTGAAGGAAAGCAAGGAACGTGGAACATGGAAACATTTTTACAAGTGAACAATGTGTCCTACACCAATTCTTCATGACTTTCCTCTCGGAATTCTACAGCTCGGAATTGGAACAAGGATTATTTCTATTTTTTTTCTGTAGAAAAATTTAATTTGACCTACCTGTCTTGCAACAGATAAGGTAAAACTTGAGGTAGTACTGGAGTTCTGCCAAGCAGTGATGTGTAAATTAATGAGTGGCAGGACTATCTGTTGTAAGAACAGTGATTGGGATGAAAACAACTTCACCAGGGGAAGTCATATGGGACTGCAAAATAAAAGGGAGAAGCAAACCATCATCTTAGGTTAGTAAGGCTGTGGTATGGTACTGTAGAGTTAGAAAAAAATATTGATGAGTTTAAGAGGTTGATAAAAGACCATATATTTTTGCTGTTCTTGCTCACCTGTAACAGACCATAATTAACTATTTTTTCTTATGATATAAGCCTCAAACCTAGAGCTGGCCAAAATCTTCTGTCTTTGAAGCCACTCATTTGGATGTCCCATGGCAAATAACCTCGATAAAAGTTTCCTCTATAGGCGACACTGAGACATGCTCTCTCTTTAACAACTGCAATGCAACCTACAGGTTCCAAGCTTGCATCTTTCTTCCAGCTCCGTCCTCAAAACTGTATTTTTTTACATAGACATGGGTCACTGTTTGTCAGAGAAAAGTAATTAATGTGCCCTTGTTGGCAAAAGCTAAATTAAGCATGCTTGTGCTGTGTCTGAGAAAATGGCTTAGTTATAGACTGTTGCTGTCTGGGGAGGAGACATACTGTTTCTTAATGTTTTTAAAGCCCTACATGAATTTATGGTGCAGTACTAATTATGGCCAATCAGTGTATCCTCTTAGTTTGGAGGCATTCACTGAATGACACTACAGACTCATGACGATAAGCTCCACGGCAATGAATCATAACTTTAATTGGATGTCTGGGCCATCTCTGGAATCCACTGATACTTAAAAATCCTTCAAATGTGACAGCAAAACAAATGCTGGGAGACTCTAAATGTCCCCTACTCACCCATGGAGTCTCTGAAGCCTTCCCTGATTTTGTATTCTCTTCATGTTAACTTGCTATCCATGTCTGTCATTTCCTTGTTCCTGCCATGGCACCATCCTAGCTGTGCTCACATTCATTCTCTCAGGAAAATTTATGACTGCATGTCCATTTGAAAATGGGAGATCTTGAAGCCAGCCTTTTCTGCAGTGCTCCCCTCACCTCTCTCAAATGATTTTAAAGGCTGTGAGCATCCCAGGCTGTTCTGGGCCTACTGCTTGACCTTCTCCTATGTCATCTGATGCTTATTAAGGAAAGACTGATTAATCTCTTCAGAACTTGACCCAGTTCCTACTTTCTTTTGGCCCTTGATCCTTGTTTTTGCAGAATATCTAGATCCCATTTCTTTATATGTACAGCTTGGTAGGGTACAGTAAACACAACTTGTTGAGTTGTCTGGTGCTGGATATGTTCTGAAGGCCAGCTGTAAGCAGTGACTGGTTTGTGCCTTCTTATCTGTTTTCACAAATTATTCTCATTGGATGACTAAGAGCAGAAGCTCTAGCAAAACAAAATGAGAAATGATCTGATCACCAACTCTTTTAATATGGTAGGCGTTTAATCTGCTCTCACATAAGCATCCTGAAATCAAATGAAATTTCTGATCAGCAAGCTCAGAAAGTAGGCGGTTTTCTGGAGTCCAGAGAAGGAAATGCAGCCTGTAACAATTGATATGCAGGCAGGTAACCCAGAGGACTAAACCACGTCTAAGGTATTAAGGAAAAGTTTATTTTGAAGTCAGAAACCCTGAATACTCTGCAAAGTATAGCTGAATGAAATCATGCAGGGGGTGAGAGAGCGCCCCCAGGTCTGTTTTCTGGAGTTTTTATAACAGTACATTTCACATGCGCATAACTTTAAGGCTGTGTTCTCCCTTGTCCCATTATGGGCCCTCTCTCCCAAAAGGGACTTCACAGCATGCCTGTGAGAAAGTGTTATCTCTACACAGGAATCCTACTTCTCAAAACAGGCAGAGAATAAACATCCGTAGGTGTAATAAATGGAATATTCACACACTGATCTTTTCCCAGGCCGCTTTCCTTGCAGCAAATACTTCCTTGAGTGAAACCTCTTTGTCCTCCTCAAATAAATCTTCTGCATTTAACTTTTCTATCCCTATACAGCCCACACTTATCAGCCCTGGGGCTGCAGTGGAGGCAGAACTTAAAATTATTGAGAAGTGACAGAGCCAAAAAGTACAATGCTAATTGATGATAAAGCCAGTCTGCTATTCTATATTTACTACCTCAGTCTACAATAAGATAAGCTTTGTTTTCAGAAGTGCCAAATAATATTTTGCTAGAGAAGAGGCATGATGTAGAAGAAACCCTCATGCCTCAGTTCTGCATTTGTAGAAAGAATTATTTTTTACATGCTAGTCTCAGCCATCTATTTTAGTTGAAATTGTAATTGTAACTGAAATTTATAGAAGTGTAAACTTCAGTGATACTTTTTTCAAAATCCATGTAGGAGCCACTACTGTGGAAACATTAGTTTCAGAACTACTAATGTGATAGGGAAACAAATTATTCTGAGGGCCAAAAGAAATGTAAAAAAATTTAAATCCAAAAAAACCCCAACCAAGCAACTAAAAAACATCAAAACAAAACAAAACAAAACAAAACACAACCACACCCCAACACCAAAACCCAAGAAATGGTATACATAAAAAGCTGATTTCTATAGTTCATGATAATGATCTTATTACCTTTTTTATACCTACTTTCCTATCAACCTCTATGTAAAGAATTTAAGTCCTTCCCTCAAGAATATCTGAAATCAAAATGTTACTGAGTTTTCTCTAGGTACTAGCTGCTTTGGAGATAAGACCTGTTCTTTTCCTCCCATAATGTAATCCAAACCTAAAATAGTCTTTCACCTAAAGCTGCAGGCTCGAAGGTTAGCAGTATTTGCTGACTTTAGAAAGGGATTTTTCAATTTTTTCAGTGTTACATTTCTCCTGACCTCACTGCTAGACATTCACAGCACTTTAAAAGAAGAAGATTTCTGTTTTACCTCAATACCAAGATTTACTTCTCTGCCTTCTTTGGTAAGGCTTTAGGTGCTGATTTCACAGCAGTCGATGAGGATCAAGTACAGAATCAACAATTTCTTGCTCCTTGGTCCCTGGTGATGTTTGTCTGTTCTTATTTTCTGGATATGACCTTATTTTACTTCAATGAAATGTAAGGGAAAACCTTGTAGGCCATTCCTAAACCACCAAGCACCTACACTAACTGTCTTCAGATATTATTTCCACAGCATTCAAAAGTGAGTGGAAGCAGGCTAAAAATAAAATATGAAAAAAAGATGGAAGGTTGTAAAAAACACATGGAGCTGGGGAGAGGTGACTGCAAGCTGCAGAACTTGACTTCCATGGTTTCTACACTGAAGAGTTGCTGTTATATACTATTTTAGCCTGTGTCACACAGTTCCAGTATGTTTTAGTCAAGGCCCTTAGCCCAAATCTTCAACAGCTCATTATTACTTTTTTTCCTTTTACCAAGTGTCCATTTGACAAAAAAGCATCCTGCACAATCCCCCCCAATCTCACAGTTTCTGTTTTACATGGTATGAAAAACATAGAAACTTTTTTTCTTCATATAGAGACAATTCCTGTGGTCACCTCCTCAAAAGCCCTGATGACTTTGCCAGGTAATTAAGTGAGGAGGGATACACTTGTAGTAGTCACATTATTGCCTCCTCTTTTCATGCCACAGAATGCAAGAAGAAACTCTTAAGAGCAATACCTATTGACCCCTAATAATGCTTCCCTGTTACCCAGAAATCACATCATCAAGACTAAAGTTTAGAAATGCCAGCTGGTTGTCTAAACATGCACAAGATTTGTGCCATGCAGTCAAGCATATCATTGGCATTTTTGAATGAAGTGCTGCTAATACTGGGTAATAGTGGAGGGCAACTAAGTTGCTATTATTTTTCCTCCTGTGAATTGTAAACCAGATGCAACTAATTCCAGTATCAATTATGAGGAGGATAAAGGAAAGAGGCAAATTCACCCTGCAAATGGGCTATCACAGTTGTGCCAATATTGGGCTAGGCACAAATAACTGTTGCAGCACTTTATACTACAAATAACTTGTTTAGTTTCTTATAAATTTGTATAGTTAATTTAATAAGGTGGGGAAACTTTAAAGCTACCTAGTGTTTCAGGCAGACAGGATCAAGTAGGCAAGATAAAGAATAATGTGCACTAAATGTTTTTTTCTTTTGTTTTTACGTAACCTGGCCAAAGTGCAGAATGTAGAGTAAACCCTAAGACATCTTCCACCTTTGTGTAGTGCCTTCTAACTATGAGCATATAAGAAACTGCTCTTTTGCTCCTGCTTTGCTCTTACTCTTGGAACACTTGATGCTGAACTATGTGATTAATAACTTTATAATTGAGACTGATCTACTTAGCATATTCCTACTGCTTATGAATAGTGAAACCACAGAATATGCAGGAAGATTTAGAAACTCAAGTAAACATGCAAAAATTGGAGGCCTGTAAACATATAGCCAGTTTGCAAAAGGTATTACTCATTCTGTGCCCAGTTGAGCTTTGATTTATGATTAGTTTTTTATATTTAGATTTGAAATATTAAGAGACACCTCTGTGAGAGTATCTTTAAGAAAACAGTAACGAACCTCATTAACAACACAAAGGTCCATTTCAAAAGAAAATAAGCCAACCATCCATTTGAAGAGACTCCTTACTGTTGCCTTCATCACCTTACCCCTCTGCAGAGTTCTTCCCCAGCTCATGCCTTCACGGCACTATTGCAATTTTACCACACTTAGATTGTTCAAACTATAGTGGAAAGCTGTTTATAGGAAATTCAAAGAAAACGCTCTTGCAGCTTTCACGGTGCTGGGAATCCTTCCTGGATCCACTGGGTGAAGTCCTGTTGCAGCAGTTAGAGATTTGTTCACTTATTTCTAAAAGAACATAGACATTCACAAAGACCCTTAAAACTTTAATGATCTAGCACCAAAAAAATGTAACTAAAAACATCATAACAATGGTTACTGTCTATGCTTTTTTACTTGTTTTTAATTTGGCACTGCTTGTATAAACTTTAAAAATGTTTTGATATGCATTGCCTTTGAATTATTCATCTTAACTAGTCACTGTTCTTGAGTAGTAGGTCATGTGACATTTCTGTTCTTTGGTTGTATGGTTAAGATAGGAGAATGATGAAAATAATCATTATGAATAATATTGAGTCTACTGAAAATGCTAAATATTTGAATAAAATTTTATTGTTTACTTAAAAACAAAACTACTGAAATTCTTGTCACTACCAATTTCCATCCATGTTTGGTGTTTTCTGTCCTGTACTGTACTGAAAAACATGAAACAGATAAATGTGTAATATGCCTCTAGTATGAAATTGTGGATTAACAAAAACTGAAGCTAGATTTCATCCTGAATCAAAAGCTTTGTTACATTTCCATCAATGCCTAGCAGTTAATTTTTTAATGTCTTCTGTGACTGCTGGTATGATTTTGACTCACTGCAAACCAATCTTGAGTTTCATTTTTACTATCATGATGACACTGATCTGAGAAAATAGTTACAAGACTTTCCAGCTTTCCTTAATGCTCTGCTGTGCCAGCATTATGTTCAGTTTTGGAATTTTTTGGATGATAACAGATGATCTGATCTTTTTTCCACTTACACTGCTTTATTTTTATGTGTTTTTGGCATTAAAGGTACTAACTGTCATTAGGGCAAGGCTTCACATTACAATTTGATCAGAAAACCTCACATCTGTGATGGTAAAGATGCTTGTGCATTTGCACACTCATTGTCAGATCGGCACATACATGTGTCTTGAGGAACATTTTGTGACTCTCTTAGGGATTTTTTTCATTTGTTATTTTTTGCAAGACTTATTTTCCTTCTGGTGTAAGCATGGAAAAGTACCAGTGCACAGGACTCAAGCAGCTCTGTTTGCAGTCTTCCTAAAAAATGGATATTACAAGCATGAACTTGAACTCCAGATTAGAAATTGTGTAGGATTAAAGTTTGCTGGAGCTGTGTTAGGAAGTTTTTTGTGGATGATTCAGGCTAACTCCCACTGATATTGATTGTTTTGCTTTTTAAAGTTAGAGAAAAATCAGAGCAGTATAAATGAGCATAAGCTACCACATTTTTCCCTATCTAGAACTATCAATTATAAATCTGTTGTCAAATCTTTTTAAACAAATAAAGTAATTTCCTGCAAAGACAGAGAGGAAAAACTGTTCACCAAAGCTCTATATATCCTAAAATACCTCAACTCTGTCCCATCAGGGATTTCTTGGACCTCTCCTTCCTCACTACGTAGACTTTATTCGCTTTACCAATGAACATATTCCTACTAAGTCAGCCTTGGAGGGAACCAGAATGAATGTTCAGAGCTATCTGATTTCAGATTTGTATTTTGTGGGGACATGAAACAGGGTCACAGGTAAATTCTGCTGATGCAGAAAAGTTCAGATTTTAAGCCTGGGCTGAAAGGAAGTTGGATCCTCCCCTTCTATTGCTGCTGCAAATGACCAGGCTAGCACCTTTAGTTTTAGAAGAAGTACTGAGCCTCAGCAGTGAGATGCCCAGTGAGGAAAGGCCTTGCCAGCAGCTGTTCATCCTCCTTTCACTTGTACATTACGAGCAACTGCAGGACCCCAATTCAAAGCTGAAGGTTATTCCTTCCAAATGGATCTTTGGCAAGTTCAGGGCTGGACTTCTGTGGCTTCTGACCTTTTAAAAGAATACCTGGGGAAGATGAAGAGAACAGGGTTATGTAGTTTCTTACCAATTAGTTTATCATTCTGGACTCAGCTAGAGCATACAGTGTGCTCTTATCTGAGTGTAATCACAGAGTTCCTGGGAATAGAGTTGATGTTGGAACTGGACAGAGATTTAAGGGAGTCCTGGACTCAGGTCAGGAGACTAGATTTCAGGTGATATATGTTTTGAAATACATGTCCTTGGTAACCTTTAAAAAAAAGTAAAATTTCTTGTAATTGTAGTTCTCAGTCTTCAGTGTCAGATGCTATTCCCTTTCTGATATGCATTCTTTTTCATCTATTTATCAAAATCATAGGAATTTCTTAGGTGATGTATGAACTTCACCAGAAGTTCCCTGTCTTTTTTGCCTCTGTCCTACTCATGGGATCAGGCTCCTGAAGATAAGGATTGCCTGCTACACTTTATCAGGGATTCTTAAGGCTTCTGTTCTTTTGTAATGTAAAATACCATTTTTCAAGGAGTCCATCAAGCCAGTTTTGACCTTACCCTGCCCTGAATTTGAAGTCAGCTCCTCAGACAGCCAAATTTCCATCTACAAATAGTTCCATGTTAACAATTTAATGAAAATCCTTAAATCTGATAAAAGACCTTTCTGTTCTCTGCCTCTTTTCCTGCACACACACAAGCATACACATACAGACCCCCATCTCTTCTCAGACTCTATTTTGGGCAAGTAAATGCAGCTTTTCCATGAAAAGAGTAAAATCTCACGCAGAAAAAGTTGATTTCAATTGAATGACAGTAGTGTAAAACTGCAGTGAGTCAGTAAGTGAATCAGAAAGCACAGATTTGATGGACAGAGAAAGGCACATCAAATGAATGTTGTACATTGCATTAGAGGGATCACTTTCTAAAGAACTTGCTGTCAGAATTATAAAAGAAATACAAATGGAGAAAACACTGAAAATAAGTCAGTAGAGCAAGGAGAAAAATATACTTTTCATCATCAGCCCTTTATTACTGAATTTGCTGAAATAAGATTCAGAATTTGATCATGCTGTATGTATTCTCCTTTCTTTTGGCTTTTTAAAATTAACAAAATCTAATAATTGCACAAGACTCTAGCACAGTGGGCCTCTGGCTCTTATTCTGAGATCCTGGACTCACTTGATGTGTGATTGGGCAAACTCTATGGTCATCTTATGCTTCAGTTTATTTACAAAGAAGAATAGAGCTTAACTACATCAAAAAGGATGCATTACGCAAGTTCATTTTGTGTTTTATTGATGGCCTTGAGATTCTGAAATGAAAGGTCAGTTCAAAATATTATTATCACAGTAAAAGTGAATACATTTTTAAAAATTGGTTGGAGTTGTAGTTATTCTTCTTCAGCATCATGAAAAATCAACCACCTTCTAAAATTAAATAATTGTCTTTAGGAAATTTCCAGTTTAATATCTCCTCCCTTACCCCTTCTTCCCCTGAAGTAACACTTTTGTAACTTACCTGTTCCAAAATTTTTCTACTACCCTGTGAAGTTAAAACACCACTCAATAAGTAAAAAACCTCTTGGTACAATAACAAAGTAGCCAGTGAAGGGAAGCAGAGTTTTTCTGTGCCAGCTGCCTTTCCCACCTTGTGGGAACATATCAAAAAAACCCCACATGCCTTGAAAGTAAAACAGATAAATAAAAAGTAACCACCCTAAACAACCTCCCATCACTGAACTTAATGTCATTCTCTGACAACCTCTATCAAGACTGGCAGAAGCTTTCTTTGACAAGATTTTTTATTAATCAGCAACCATTCATGTCATGAAAATGTGATAAGCCAAACTGGTATATGGTTGTTGGGGTGGGAGTTAGGTTCAGCTAGCACTAAAAGAATTCAAAATAGTGATGGGGGATGTGGAAGAAGCAATTTATTAACTCAGACATTCACCAGACATCGGAGTAAGCTGTCATGATTTCAGCAGTATCTAAACACTCGCCTTCACATATCTGTGGCAGAGTCACAGGGGGCTGTTTTTCAAACTGCCTTTTTTAAACTTGTGCTGTAAGTCAACTACCAGCACTGTCGCTTACAAGACACTTGTAAGAAAACCAAATGCAAATATTATGCCTTGTGTTCTTAATAATCTCCTGTTAATGTGGAGCTGGAGCACATTTTGTAGGAGCTGTTATGGGTGAACTGGGAACAGCTGTCTGGCTTTGCTCTGTCCTGAGACTGCAAACTGCAGGACCCAGATGTGCTACCTAAATGAGTGTGAATTACACAATCACAGTTAGGGTGCGAATTAAAGGAGTTGCAGAAATTGCTTTTTTTTGCAACACACAAGAGGATGTGAGGAAGTGTGAAGGTGTAAATTAAAGAAGACTCCTATACTAACCTGTGCCTCTGCCAAGTAAGATGAGCCAACTTTAGACTCCTTCACACTCATTTAGGCTCAATCACACCCACTTACCAGTGTTTGATTCACACTTTCTTGACCAGTGTAATAAATGTGTGATATACCCCATGACAGCAAAATACTTTCCTCTAAGGGGCAGTCAGCATCCACGAAATCCAGAAGCTGAACATACTCACATGTAGCCAACAAATGTGTGTTTTTTGCCTAGGAAAAAAGGTGTGTTGTAAGAACACCCTGCCCAACACTTTCTAAAACTCCTGTGCAGGCATTCTGAACTGGCTGAGGTGAGCTGAGTTAATTTTTCCCTCCAGTCAGGAGTGCCATCATGATACATTACATGTGTGAGGGAGATAGTGCCTGATGCTGGATTGAGATCAACTGCTATTCATCTTATACTGCAAGTGACCAGAGGAGATATGTATACAGTCTTTTCCAGGGATATTTCTTTTGTGTAGGACAGCATCAGAAACCAAGACAAATCTAGCCAGGTAATTGCATCAGGCCGTGAGAGACTTTCTGCTTTCATACAGAAAACAACACAGTGGGTTATGTTCATCATCCAGTTTGACAATAACCAGCTTGGCCTCGACAGTTTATTACAAAGAACATGAATCTAGCTCAAAAAATCTTTCTATTTCTGTTTTAAAGGAACAACATATGAGAGATGGGGAGTGGAGGTGGGTTTTTTGATTGGTTTGTTTGTTTGTTTGTTTGGGTTTTTTGTTTTGTTTTGTTTTGTTGGGGGTTTTTTTGCAAGTATCTTTGTACCCAGATGCACACATTGCCTTTTCTTTGTAAGGAAATAAGAACTGGCTAGTAAAACAGCCCCAGTGAAGAAATGACAGTACTTCTACCCAGTCTCATCTTGAGGCTGACAACACTAAGTGTGGTTTACAAGTCTGTCTCAGCTCCTCAGGTGTGAGTAATGCAACTTTAATCAGCTTGTGTGTGATTTGGTCCCAAAGGTCTTTCTCAGTGCTTACATCTTACACTTCCAAGGCACTTTGAAACTTAATTTGGTGCCAATCCCTGTTTCCAGGAACACAGTCAGAGAGTTCCTGGGGAGGTGTTTGTAATATGCTGAAATAAACAAAAGCATAAGGTGCATGAACTACTTCAGGAAAAATGAATTAGTTAATAGGTTATTCCAAGAAAAGTTCACATCTACCGCATTACCTTGCCTTTTGTGTGTACATGTCAGACGACACTTCAAACTACTTCCACTTACTCTTTCTCTCCCTCTCTCTCTTCCTCTCCTTCTCCCTGATTGTCTTGAAACAGTGTACTTGTGCAAAAAGACTAAGTGATGGCATTTTCTCAGATGGATTAGTCAGAAACTACAAAGAATGACTTTCAAATGGGGTTCCCCATCCCTTAGCTCATGGAATTGTGTAGTTCAAATGAATTACTTTGAGTTGACGCTGACAGAGAAAAAGCAAAATCCAGTTTGGAAAAAAGACAGTGGGTGGCACCTGAGTCCAACAGGAATTTCTCGGAGAAATAGCATCCGGCAGGGTCTTTTCTACATTCCTCAGGCCTATGTGAATGAAATGGTTGCCTTGGTTTCAGGACAACAATACATTGAGGAGGCAACACCAGACACCTACAGTTCCTACTTCTCAGGAAAACACAGATGAAAACAGTGGAGCAGAGCAGATGTTAAATATGTTAAGTGATTCCCTCTGAAACACAATAATGTATGCATGTATTGTTGTTTACCACACAGGGCTGTAGGTACCACTGTCTTACCAGACACAAATTGAAGTGGCCAAGGTTTAGTGCAAGAAAGGTAAATGGGTAAAGACTTACACCTCCACCTGATCACCTCTGTTCTTCCACCTTTGCTTGGCTGAGGAACAGCAATGAAAATAAAAGTCATGGTTTTAATAGCATAAAAGAAATTAATAAAGCCCTGTACAGGCATTAAATTTTTACATTTTCCATGGAAATTTCAAAACCAAAAAACAGTTGTTGACCTTTACCCAAACTCTTCTCCCCTTTTTGCATTGTGGATTTGTCATTAAAATGTTATTTTAAACACCAGGTTGAGAGGTGAAAAAGAGGTTGAGAGGTACAAAAATTGCACACCCTTGCTGAAGAATGCAGTGAGTTGATGATGATCCATCCCACCAGTAATGAGCTGTTCCTGCTCTCATGTGCCTGAGCGTTCTTAACATTACTAGAATGATCTTGACTGTAACAGGTACAAAAAGGAATGAAAAATGGGGAAACACATATAAGAAACAAATATAAGAAAGCACAAAAAACTAAAGCAAAAAAGAAAATATTTTGGGTGACTAAGATGTTTAGTGGAATTATTTGTAACTGGAAAAATTTGTAAATGCAAAAAAAATATCCTTCTATATGGGAGAAATTTTCTTACTTGTTTTGATTAAGAAAAATCTTTTAAAGTGTCCTCTCTGGCTAAATTTTTTATGCACCATACAACTTTAAATTTAGAACAAAGTTCCTAAAGTGCATTTCAGGAGAGGACAAAGTGAGGAAGATGTGAGTAGGTTGATGAAGAGGTGAGATGAGATAAAAAATGGTAAGGCTTAAGAATACCTGCCTTCAGGGTAGTCAAAAATTGAACAGAAAAATAGCATATTGTAATAAAAAATCCTTACACACTAAATTTAATTCATCCATAGCCAACTGGAGATACTAACATAAGCAGAAACTAAACTAAGGTCAAGCAGACTCACCCACAACTCTTCTATGTGCTGTTTAGCACTGTTGATTTAGCTGAAGAGTTCTTTCAACTGTAGGGACCATATGTGTTGTGCAAATGCCACTTGGGTGCTTTTAATGAAAAGGAGAAGCAAAAGGATTTGAGGGCCACTTCATTTTTCATATTCCCAGCCTGTTTAGAGGCTCATGGAGCTCTCTGAGAAGTGCTCTTGATTAGCACATGCGCGGCTCAGACAGATCTCAGTGTTTCAGCTCAGGGGAGCACTGAGATCCATCTTACTTTCTTTAAGATAATTTCTGTGGGTTTTGGCTTTTTGTATGTGTGTGTGTGTGTGTGTGTGTGTGTTAGTTAGTTTGTTTGTTTGTTTTGTGGGTTTTTGGTTTGCTTTGTTTGAGAAGTAAGGTTTATCTGAAGCCATTTCTTGCTTAATTTTTTCTGTCTTACTTTTGGTTTCCACTCACTTCTGCATGTTTGCATTTTGCCTGGAACTGACACATCTAAATGCAAGCATGGCAAAAACTAATGGAAAGTTTAAGTCACTGAAAACTGCATTATTGTTTTCAGGAGAATTCCAATTCAGTGGAAAAGATATAGTAAGACTGGGGAACTGATTATATGTTCATAGATGCCTTATCAATGGGAAAATAGAATACATCTATTTGATTTTGTTCAGTTAACTGATCTTACATTTGAAGGATAACTTTTTAGGTGGCCAAAGAATGTGAGCATTAACAAAAAAGAAATAAGCATAGAAATTTAATTCAGGAGACAAGGTTTACAAGTTTTCTTTCTGATTGTTAAATAAACATTAATGGGGGCTAAATATGGAATTCGCAGGATGGTAGGATTTTTTCAGTATTTTCATCTTTCTTAGGGACTTCTATATGGAAAGTCTTGAAGGTCATTATGAAAAAAAAAATTAATCTCTGTTCCAGTATCACAACTCCCCTTGCAAAATGATTGTTGTGAGCTGGCAAAAGTTCAAGGCTGACATTCAGCTTTAGACTTTTTACTGAGAGTGCAAAGATTTTTGTAACTGCTGGGCCCACAAAGTTTTCCTTGAACATGGTAACTAATTTGGGGCAAGTTAGTGATGCAAGTGATGCAAGTTTATTACCCGTGAAGCCAATGAAACAGATTTTTTCAGTAGTTTTAGATCCCGCATCCTCCATATAGTTAACTTCTCCATATGTCATTTTTCACCAAGGTAGGATAGAACTAAACGCTGTTACACATTCTTGAATTGTTCTGCTACATTACAGCCAACAGTTTTTCAAGTGTTGAAAGTAACTTATATACCTTAGATACGGAAAGTGTAGCTTAATTAAGTTATATCATTCATACTTGGAACTTTCAGAGAAAAATCAAAGACATAGGTCTTTTTAACAGACAAACCAACAAAAAAATGTTGACAACTTTGATGTTACAAAGCAAACAGGTAGCCTAAGCACACAGTCATTCTTGTTAAGAGTCAGCCCAAAGAACGACCTTAATTAGTGTCTTGTAGAGAATGTAAGAACTGGTTGAACATATGTTATCTTTAAGCAGTATTTACCTTTGCCATTTCATGAGTTAGCAGCTTTTGAACTATCTCAACTTCCTTAGGCTGAACTGGTAAGGAGTCATTCAGCAAGGAATGGCAGCTTCAGTCATTTATAACTTCAAGGATCTATAATGTGACTTCTAGGGGAACTGCCTGTACTCTACATGTTGTTTAGTTTAGCTGCTGTTCTCCTGATATTACATTAGGAGATAATGCCACTTGCAGAAATGTCCTTCTTTTTTTTCCCAAACAGTACTCACTTGGACAAGTGGCTCATATGTGTAAGTTGTTCAAGTATAAGGTTTACTCTAAGAAAAATCCCACTTTTTTCTTTTTTCATTCTTGATTGCTTCTTTAAAAAATAATTAGTAATTCTGCAATTAATTTCATTATTGATTTATAGTGAAGCCTTTAAACTCAGCAGAGAAATCCAGTTAAGAAAAAATTATTGTTCATAAAGTATTTTAAAAGATATAATTATTTTATACTTGTTCTGTAGCCCTATAATTTCCTCATCCTCAGGAGTCTACAGTGAAATAATTACATGTCATTTGTAGTTTGACATTTTGCACCTGCAAAAACAGGTAGTTTTTGCCACTTACTATCTGAAATGGGTGCTAAAAGAAAATTAAGTATTAAATTTCAGTAATTTTAATAGGAAACAAAAGGCAAGAGGGATATGGATTCACTCAAGCCCATAACACAAATGGAAAATTAGAGTTAGCATTGCTTTCAGAAAAATAAAACAAACAAGAAAAACTTTGGTTTGAGAAGGTTACCTTTTCTTAGGGAAATAATTAAACAAGTGAGAAACAACTCTCTTGATATCTTGAGATTCTAAAAACACATTTAAACCCTAATTTGGGACAGTAAAATACATTTACATACACATCAAAGAGTGATGATTCTTTGTGTAGTGTTACAGGAGAGTAAACTCAGTCTTTTGCATTCAGTTCTTACCTCTGTTTGTAGTCTGACCATAGGCAACTCCCTTCACCTCTGTTACTTTATGTGGTTGTGTGAGGCAGTGATGACTAATGCCATCATAGTGCTTTAAAGCAACATATGCATCCAATTAGTTCAGTTTAGACATCTAGATGTTAAGTTTTAGATTTTCTACATAGTTAGTGAAAAGAGATAGATATCTCCAGAAACAATTAATTCTATTTACTTTTGAAACCCTCCTAAGATGGGTAATGGGTAATGGCCAGAATGGTCCCTTAAAGCAAAAGTGTATTCTATGTCTTGAAAAAAAATTTAGGTGCATGTCCTTAGGCGCATATATGTTGAATGCTTCAATGAGGGCTAATTTTGAAAACTTTTTTTTTAATTCAAAAGTTGTAGTAAAGAAAAAATTTTTTTTCTTCCCTCCCACCTTGTAAAATGAAAAAATTAAACTTTTGGCCATATTAAATCTCCTTAAAGGTGTGAAATAATTTTGAGAAATAGTTACTGACATGCAAGATCTTGGCCAAATCATTATTTGAGTGACATTCTGCTTGCAAACCAAAAGCTATTAAAAATAGATCCCTCACCTATTGCACTGCCAAGGTTACACTTTTTTCAGGAGCTACTGTCAAGTCTGTCAAATGAAAACTAATTGACAAGGCAATAGAAAATGCTGAATAACTCCTTTGTAACCTCTTGCTTCCACAAACCTCAAGGGTCTAGCTAGATTTTGGAATCTGAAACCCTTTATCTGTATTCGGATGGCATTTGTTCTTGTAAACATTTTCTCAGTTCTAGTCAGCTGTCTAACTACAGAATATTCACCCAGAATAGAAAAGCAATTTTGACAACAAAGTCAAATGTATTGAGCCTCTTTTGTTTATACTGAATTTGGTTATGTTTCTTTTGTGCTGTAATCAATGACTTCTGGATTCCAGATCTGGCTGATCTCCACCAGAGTGGAGACTGATTCAGATTTCTGACATGATGAAATTTTATTCCAGAATTTCTTGGTAGAGATGGAGGAAATGCAGCTTTTTGCAGTTACTACCTTTGATAAATAAACCATCTAGTAAAATGTAAGAAAGAGACAGAAATCAAGAGGTGAACCAACTTAACAAGGGAGAAGTAGGATTTTCAGCTATGATAGAAAAAAAGAAGTAGTGAAAGCAGCAGGAAGGAGAGGTGAAAGGCTTGATTTGCCAGTTAATTTTAAAAGTTGTATTTTCAAAGAAGTCATGTTTGTAAATCATTCACATTCTCACCATGAAGCATCAGGGAATTATGTTCATCATTTAAATGGACATAATGGACTTGCAGACTCTCAGCTGCATTCCAGTTGAGAGTCTGAAAAGGACTTCACAAATAATGGACTAAATTTTCATAGTCTGAAAGGAAACGGGTTAAAATCCCCTAAGAAAACCATTTTTGCCTCTTCTACAAGTAAAAAAGTGAAACAGCCAATCTAGGGGAATCCAACTGAGTGTAGCAAGACCCTTCCAGTGCAAAGAGTCATGATTTGTTTTATCTTGCCCACAACTTAATAACTGAGCTAAATGTTTGCTACACTTAGAAGAACTGTCAAAAATATAAATGAAAATAACCAGATACTGCACTGTTTATATTCTGTTTTCCTTCCTACTAGTTTAAAAGAATTCCTATATCTAAAAGTTAAATTTAATCTTTGATGTATAGTAATAATAAATTATGCAAGATGCTAAATATAAGCTATTTTTATATGGTTTTCATTTGGCAACATTTTTTTAATGTCTCCATTATTTTCAGCTTCTGTGATGTTCTATTCAGCATTTGATACTGAACATGTTTTTGTATGGATAAAAATGCAAAGTGTCGGAACAAAACTGAACAAGCTTCAGTCTCAGAGTAAGCCTAGCATGAACATGGTTCTGTTTATCAGCAAAATCTTCTGTTGTCAACTGTTTCAAATGCCAGAGCTCTTTTAAATACCACTAACATTGCCAGAGCCTCATTTAAACATGTATTAGCAAGGTAATCCTTCAATCATAAACTTGCCACTAAGACATAAAGGGGATGATTACTGACATTCTGTGCCCTTTTCAGAACTACCCAAGGGAAACAATATAATGAATATCCTGGGCTCTCAGTGACCTCAGCCGCTTCATAGGAAAGCAAAGGAAAATAAAACAAAATTATGCTAGCAACCAATTTCTCTCCTTGTTCCCCTTTTATTTTACTTTAGACAACTGGCAATAGAGTTGTATCCACAAAGTATCATTGTTAGGTGAATGTAGTTAGTTACATCATTGGAGGGGAGCAAAGTAACAGAGTAACATCTAGTTTAAGTCTTGGTCATTTTGTATGATCCTGGGAGGAGATCACTCCTATAAATTTCAAAATGCTGTAACTTGTGACTCTCCCTTACAACACTCTTACACAACTAAACGGGGAGCACAACTATTTGTCAGTTCAACATTTAATTTACTACGACAGTACTGCAGACAGCAGCGTGTCCTGCTGAGATGTTAAGAAATAATGACTGTTTCAGTATCAAATTCAATGGAATATAAAATAAAAATCAATAAAAGGCATCCTGTATCTCAAAAATGTAGCTGAATGCCTCCTGAAAATCAGCTGAACTTGTATGTCAAGCAGGTGAACTCATTTGCAACAATGTTATAACTACTTATCCTGAATTCATAAGAACCCTCTCTTAGCACCACTTGTTTTCTGGTACTGCTTTACAATAATGCATCTTTTCATCGGGAAGATCAGAGTTTAAAAAATATGCTCAAGATGGCCACTATAAAATGATATGGAAGTGGAATAATTCCTGTCACCACAAAACTTTGAAAACACTTATTAAGAACCCTCATAACACCTGGGAAACCAGTGTGTGTACTTACAGCCAAGTACCCTGGTAAAAAAAAAAAAAAAAAAAAAATCAAGAAACTGTAAAGTCACCTCCCAGGACTTGTTTGCGCAGCACAGGACAAACTGTCAGACATCACATGGAGCCCCCATGGAGTCCCCATCACATGGGGACTGAAATCACCATGGCTCTGAGCAGCCTCTCAGGAGGCTTAAGTAGGACAAACAGTATGAAGAGATGACAGTGATGCTTGCAATGCTGTTGTAGTCAAGGTCTCCTTGCTGCATGTCACCAGCTGCAGTGGGAACCCATTGCTGCCCACAGAGGTGTACTAAGTGTCACTGAGTAGCACTGAGGCAGTGTGGAGGGAGGAGAAATGACATTTTACAGGAGGCAAAACATCTTCATGAGATCCTACTAAGTCCCACGTGATGATAGTTTGGTAGCTGAAGGGTTATGTTAGTTTCTTGTTTTGCTTTGCTGCTTGTCTCTGTAAGCAGGTTTCTATGTGCTAGGGTGACCATTTTACAACTCAAGTAAATCCCCTGGAACTGCTCAAGTTACCTCAGTGAAAGATTTGTCACCATGATCAGTAGCAAGCTGTAGCTGTGTGAAGTGCTCTGTACCTTTCTGTAGTATGGAAAAACCTTCTAACTTCCCTGAAGGGATGGCTGCAACATTAGTCCAGGTGTTCAGATCTTCCAGATTCCTCACCTGTTAGCAAGTCTCTGTGAAACTGTATTTTCTCACTCCTTTTATTTCATCTAGTTTGGCTACCTGTGAAAGTCCCCTGCACCAACTTGTTTATAAAAGAAGCATCTGCAGAAAAAGGGTATTTAAAAACACATTCTTCTGAATTTGGAAACATTAGTGTAAATATGACTTTCTGAACGTAACCATGCTGAATAATGTAACTGAATTTGCATCACTGAAAATGGTACCCACAGTTAAATTTTTGAACACCTTCTTGTTGTCTTGATTGTTATCCTCTTGAGCCAGTTATTCATTTTTGAAGTAGTGGAGGAACATGGGACTCCACAGCAAAATCAAAATGACCAGTTATCTATAGCTTGCAATCAGTCTAGACATGTATACAGAAACCAGCTGTCACTAAAAGCAAAAAGCTGTAGAAGCGTATTTCTTGCAGCAAGAGGAAATCTGGCAGATAGAGAGCAAAAGGTAGTGTGCATTTGACATTTAAGAGTACAAGTCAAAAAGCTAAGACCATATTCATTCATAAGTGAAAAACACTTAAAATATTACTGAATATGCACATGGTTGTATCTACATACTGAGGGGATGGGTATTCCATGATATATTTGTGATCACCAATTTCTTCCTTAGTAAAGGGTGACAAAGAGATTGGTGGAAAAGCAAGGGGAAAGCAAAAATTTAATTACATCAGAATGAAATCTATGACTTCTTTTATTTCCTGAATGACAACTGCAGCTGACCTCATCCTGGATTTATGGGATAAACTACTCAGGTTAAATTCAACCATGGTGGGTAATGTCTGATGCTTTTAAGTATTTCCCCTAACTACTGTATGATAAAGCATGAGGTGGATAAATGACAAGGAATCTGATTAGATCATTTTCTTCAGTCAATTTTTAAAAATATTTCTAGGATAAAAAAATAATAAGAATGACACAATTATACTATTAATAATAATAATAATAGGTTTTTCATATAGTTTCTATTTAGATCCATATTTAGAAAGCTCTCAGTTTTGGTCAGAAGTTCACCTACCTTCTATGCAGTACGCAGATTATACCATTTTCAGATGCCTTTGCAGGACCATGCATGACAGTGCATGATACACAAAAAAATAGTTTACTATATCACCCAACCACCAATGATGCAATAATTAATTATGTGCTTTCAGCAGAATATCCCTAACTTTGAGAAAATTTTAACTGGGCTCAGATTTTTCATTCTGTAGCTTGGAAATCTGTCACTGAATTGCATGCATCTCTCAGAATTACATGCCTTTTTTTGTATCTGCTTCTTGGATTATTTCCTGTCCTCTCAATGCAGTAGCAGCTGGAGCCACTCCTGGGGGGCTACACCCTGCACTTCACACAGCTGCCTCCATGGCTTTTATTAATGTTTTCCGTTTCTCATCCTGTTTTCTCACTGATGACTCTGGCAAAAGAGACTCTCTCTCTATTGCAGTAAAAAGTAACAATCCTAAATACTCATCTCAAAATAGCTAAGAGAGGCTTTGTGGTTCTGATGAAGGAAAGCAAAATCAGTGCTTATTGAAGCATGTTCATATGCTTCAGAATAGGCTGTGGGTTGGAAGCCACCAACAGAGATTTGTTCCTACTGCTATTTTTTAAAAGTTCATCACATTAATAAGAATTCCCTTGCTCCCTGGTAATTTGTCAGAAAGGTAGTTGTAGGGCTACTGCCTCCCTCCAGGTGTCACTGCCCTCTCGAGTACTGAGTCTCCAGACAGCAGGCACTGATTGAGCCATCAATAAATCCAAATCAGGACTGAGTGTGCAGAATCTAATAGCTGACTTCATTATGTTGAAGTGACAAGGAGTAAGCTGTCTGGTTTGAGGAATGGCATTGATTTCACCAAGGGAAGCAAAACCAAATGTAATATTAATCAATAATCCAAGACAAATAACTGTGAGCCTATTAACTTGATTTTTAATTCTGAGGAACATTTTGTCATTAGCTGGAATTCTGGACTGATTTTTTTCCCTGTGAGTAGTGCATTTCAGGAAGACCTACTTTGAGCTTACAGTTATTCTCTTAGAGGCAGAAGTTTGTAAATGAAGGGATTATGGACACAAACAAATCATTAATAGTCTTTCTCTCTTTCAAGGCAATAATAATGACTAATGGTAACCATATCTTGAGTCCATTTAGTTAATGGAATCATACCCTTGATTTAGTTTTTTAACATTTTAAAAATTTATTTCAGCTGAACGAGTCTACCAGTGAGTAGATGTCACACCAAGAATCTTTGAAGTGTTTTTATTTGAGATGAAATGGAATAATTAGAAAGGTTTGGGCCCCTTCAGTATGGACACATTTTATATTCAAATGTCCATGTATAGCCACTAAGTTGGTCATCTATATATCAAGTCTAAAGCCATAAGTTGGTTATATTCTTCCTAGAAGAAGCGTTCTTGCCCAGAAGAGTTCTCCTAAAAACTTCCTTATGATCTGCACATGTCTTTGGGAAACTTCAGTTATATTAGGGGAAAACAAATTTTGTGAAAAAGGATTTGGCTTGTACGTAAAACAGTGTCTTCAACAAACTGGTTACAGACAACAGTTTTTTACTGTCTTTGCTTGATATAATTTCCAAAATTTACTTTTCTGTGTCACCTGGGGTATCCCAAAGATTAGACAAAGTGCAACATTATCTTCAATTATAGCAAACAGCCAGCATGTGCAGGTGCTAGGAGTTATGCAGGCAGAGAAGAAAAACGCTGAAGGGGAAAGGGAGAGATGGGCCTCCTCTATTGCTGCCTTATCTTCATGAGAAATTAAGAGGAAATGTGGTTGCTCTGCATGTTGTTCACTGAAAGAAAATGACATGAGGTAAATTATGACTTGTATTCTTCTATAGTTGCTTCTGTTACAGCAGTTGTATAAGCAGGGGGTATTTTCTATTTATCCCAGCTTTCCCAATGTCCATTGAAAAAATGAGAGAGAGAAACTAAGGTGTAAAGGGGGAGGTTGGAAGAGGCAAGGAGAGCCTACCAGATACATTTCTGTGTATATCAGAGGGTAGAACACACCTTGTAGGTTAAATATAGTCTTGATAAAGGTGTTCTTCAAAATAAGAGATAATTACAGGTCTACTCCATATGTATTTTTATGGCTCCCAGAATCTGTTTCCTGCGGTGTTCATGATGCATCACAGCAGTTTACTGCTCATAGATGGTAAGGTTTTTCCAACTGTGGCCTGTTGCAAAGTTCAGCTCAAACCTCAATGAGCCTTGCTGAAAAGGATGACTACCTAAGTTTGGCTGAGGAGAGATGATAGATGTCAGGACATTTTGTCACAGATTTCAAGAGTGCATTTGGCAGGGTGCATGGGACAGCACAAGAGATTTAAAGAAACAAAGTGTGAGTTGCATAGAGGAGCTCCTCTGAATTAGCTTTTGAGAGATTGGGTATCTCTGTGAATTTGCCTTTTTGCTTCTTGTTTGAACCTTTCATGGTTCCAAAGCTTGATGTTCCATGTTTCTCTTGCCCATACTGTTCCGTCCCTTTACAGATGTTCAGTTCCCACTGGTTGTACCATTGCCTCCAGCTACGTTTTTTTATTTTTTTTTTTAATTGCTGTCTTTTCTGTCCTTCTGTTCAAGAAGAAATCTGAAACTTTTCTTGCTCTGCAGAGTAGTTTTAAGGAAGAACTTAAAGCTCCAGTATCTGTCTCTCTTGACTGTATAATGATATCATAGGGGACTTTCTGTAGTAATCTGAGATTTAGGAACTCCAGTCCAAGGCTATAGTTTGTAATTTGTATGTAATTCTTGAATTTTCTGTTAAAGGCTTGAAGGATGTCTCAAACTTTCATCCTGGAAATGTGAAGCTTAATGTGTGGGCATTCATCTTTTTTTCCCCACCAGTAATGAAGTCTGTTGCAAGAGCAGTCTTGCGAAACAACAGTGGTTGCTCTCTGCCAAGAGCTTTCCTGGACTTGAAGAGCTGAGACTAAGATGTGTAGTGAAGTGGAAGAATATAGATGGTAAATTACTTGACTGATGACTTAGTGGTTTAAAAAGATTGTAAGCAGATTAAACCTTGGAAGGGGAAAACCCAACTGTTGCTAATCCCATATGGTATTTCAGGAGGTATTCTAAAGCTGCCATTTAGCAAGGGAAGCTCCAAGCACAGCTCTGGCTGCATCCAGAGACTTCTTTTGTAGTCTTCTGTGTCTCCTGGGACTGATGATAGTTAAGTAAGATATTAGTTTAGTGATAGCTGGCTTCCTATGAACCTATTCAATGTCTCTGGCTACGGGCTGCCTGTGGACTTCTTCCTGGGCAAACTGGCAGCCAGTCAGAACACAAGCTACATGCAAAGCCTCTCCTTGCCTGAGGCACTAGCTTTTGCATCTAATCCTCTATTGGAATTCATGGTTGCTTTCTTTACACATCCAGCTCTTAGGAACAGAGGTCTTGGAACAAACTAAATTATTCTTAAACTAAACCAACAACCAAACAAAACACAGAAAGAAAAAATAAAAAAGACAACTAAAACCCAAAACCAACCAAGAAAACCACCCCCAGATTTAGATTAAATTAGATCTACCATTTCTAATAAATACAGCACTAAATAGCCTCTAAACATAAAAACTGTGTAAAGGATATCTCCTTTACAGACCATTTTATTTTTTTAAGGTCTCCTAACATATTCTTTTCTGCAGTCTACACTGGCTTGTTCGCTTGTTGCCTATCTTGAAAATAAGCAGAAAACTCAATCACATTTGCCTTCCAGCTTCTCTGATTGCAAAAAAAAAAAAAAAAAAAAAATCCAAACACCAATACAGTTGCTGACTGAGTATCAAGGAAAATGATATTACATAAATCATTTTAATAATTCTTTTCAACGAGGACAAATAAAGCATTCTACGGCCTCTCTGGATGACTACTAAAGTAACAAAGAAAATGTCAAAATCAAATAATCAAAACAGGGCGTTAAGTTTGTGAAATCAGTGTAATTAGGACAAATATACACCACTGTAGTGGGTTTCTCTTTTTTCCCCCTCAGTTATGTTTAGTGAGCTAAGATGGGCTTTTAGCTAATGATAGCAAATCAAACATTCATGATTAGTTAGAGGAGCGTAACTGAAGACACATATATAGTTAGAAGTTGGAAGAAGAATTTTGCTTTGAATATGAATATTAAATTTCAAAGTGTTATGACAAAAAGAAGAAACATCCCAGTGGTTAAATATAAAAGCACCAATTTTTTCTGTGTGAATAAGAACAAATTTTGTATTGTGAATTGAAAGAAACACTAAAACAATATATTTTAGATTTTTGTAGTAATCTTGATGGTGTTTTTACATAAGAAAGGTATTTTTCCTAGTATTTGCAAATATGACTGGTGATTTAAGGAAAAACCTCAAAATTAATCTTTTCATTAGGGTCATGTAGGGTGTGAGGCTGAGTCTCTGAAAGGAGATAAAAGCAGTTAGGTCTTTCATACTGAGCTCAGTAAAACAACGCAGAAAACGTATTGTGGGAAGAGAGGCCTCACTGCCTCAAAGATAGGAGCTACAGTTACCCAGGTACAGATGAGTGAGGCACACAGGCATGTAGCCCCTTTCTTACCTCTATTGTACTTTCTTTTCCAGATCTTCCACATTAAGAAAAAGGAAGACAGGGAGTGGTGGTATTGTTGGTGCTTAATTCACTTAATTTCAGTTAAATTTAATGGATCTGCAAGATGCAAGTCTCTAGTCTTTCTAAGTTTTACTAAGTTCAACTAAGAATTTTAAAGAGTGGGAAAGCTGTCAAAAATGCTTTCATAATAACTTTGTAATGATCTAATCTCCAAAGGCTACCTTAGTCCCAGAATACATCAGATTATCTTTGTGGGTTGCTCTGATTCATGTTAGCTTGGAGAGGCAACCTTTTCCCAGCCTTGGCTGGCCTGAGCTCAACCAAATCACCTCTCAACATGCCCTTTATTATCAAGAGATCAGGAGCTGGAAAAGAATAAGACTGTAAATACCTAAGTGGCTGTCTGCCATACAGCTCAGATAGGAAGAGGAAAAAAATAACTAAGAATAACCTTAGGTCTACAATTCAGGCACACTGTGCAAGTCCTGTTCCCTGGAATTTTGTAGTCTGTTTTGTCTTTTACACCTGTGGAAAAGGATTGTGAAACACTCATAATGTCAGATCAGAATTCTGTATTCCTCTAATAACAAAAGAGACTAGCTCTCTATAAGGCCTTAGAGAAGAAGGGCTTTACCAGGTCAGATCAAAAATAGCCTAATCTCGCATTCATTCTATTACAATGGATAATAGTAGAAACAATAGAAAACAGAAAAAGGATATGCAAATAGCAATAATTTGCCCAGATGTTCAAAGAAAACTACCCAATAGAGAATCAAGCTCTCAGCTCTCAAACTAAAGTAAACCAACAATCTCCAAACGTTCAGACTCTACATAGGATTCAGATCTTTTTATAAGTTCTAAGGCAGTGGGTTCAGAGTTTGAAATGGACTCAGGAGCACTGTAAGATATTTGACAAACAAGAAATATGGTTGCAGTTTAGCCCAGGTGTTTAAAATTAACGTGCACTGTTACTTTCTGAATAGCTCATCAGTGTGTACAGACGTTTACAGGAGACAAACCAAGCCAACAAATTAGCAGGCTGTCTCTCAGGGGAACATTCAGTTTTTTGTGTTTGTTTCAGACTTTCCAAAGTATTTCATGCATATTCCTCCTTTTCCTCTTTCTTTCATATCCCTTTTACTAACTTTTGGATGTAGTTACCTGAAATACCACATTCATTATCACCCTTAGGTTATTTCTCCTGTGACAGCCTACTGTGTTTATAACTTAGGACTTTACGCTTTCCATTTTTGTTGCTGTCCTTCTACTGTTCACCTATCAGCGTTGGAGGCACTGACCCACTTGTTCACCATAGAACCTGTGTGACTACAAAAACCCAGTTTTTCTTGTCTGGGGCAGGGGATTGTTATGGTATTGTTATATCTGCTGTGCAGGGGAGAGCTTCCTTTGTCTCTAGAGAAATAAAGTAGGCTGGAATGGGAAGTGCTTTACAAATTCACTCTATGGGAGACAAACTGACTTAGCAAATAAAGACTTTCACCTCTAAGTCACCAGTTTGAGGTCAGTTTCTGGTGCATGTCAATAGGAACTTAAAAGCTTTACCACCCTGTGACTTCTCTGCAGTTTCAGATTTAAAGAAATGACAGTCTCAGGCTAGTTTCTCATAAACACCACTACTGCTGTCACTGCTAATTGGGCACTTGCTGCAAGCATTGGCAGAGAAGCAAAAAGACTGAATGAGCCATTGACATTAAACTTACCTCTCATTGCTACATGTTCAGTGAGGCTCTTTGCTGCTGGCTTTGTGCTGGCTGTGTGTTGGTAGAGGTAGGCCTTGTAGAGTCTCTTTCTGCCTTCTTATCTTGCTCTGGGAACCCAGTTCTTTAAAAGCTGTTTGCCTTTTTTAACCTATGTGTCATTGTCAAATAACGTAGTTTTGAAGGAGATAATCATCAAAGAGTAAAGGGTGGGAACTATGGGAAAATTTTGGTTTAATATCAAGAAAAACTTTTTGAGAGCAATATATTGTGTTTTTAAGAATCTGTGTCTGACATAGTCTGGCTGACTCAAACTTTATACATTTCCCAAAGTATCTAAGGCTTGAAGCAAGGCATATGAAGCAAGTTCTACTTCCACAAACTATATGAATAAAGATGAACTTCTGTAGCACATTCTGATCTATAACTTTTGCCCAGGAGGAATCTTCTCTATCTACTCTTTTATTGCAATCCAAACTGATCAGCTCTCTCATTATCAAAAAAACTCAAAAAACCCCAACCAAACAAAAAACCAACAAAACAAACAAACAAACAAAACAAATTTCCCCAAACTCAAAAACTGGATCAGTATTTTTTTTTAAATGAAAATCATTGAATATTATATTTTGTATATTAAAGACAAGAAAATGTAGACTTTGAACATTCAGAACACCTCACTGGTCAGAACACCTCTGAAGCTTTAAATTCTATAAACTTTTTTGGCAGAAGAACTTATTTTGCAAACCCTTTCATTATTCAGTGAAAATAAGTCCTCAAGACAGGTAAAATCCTAAGTATCCAAGGCTCAAAGTTGCATTTAAACTTTATGGTTCCTGATTGTTGAACTGTAAATCCGTTTTTTTTTTTTTAATAATATATATAGAAAAATTGATAACCAAATGGCAAACATATTTCTGAATTAAAGGCCTCCTAGATCAGCCAACAGAAAAATATCTTTCTCTTGCATTTGAGAAGACATCTCACTCAACTGCAGTCTTCGTGTTCTTTCTTTTTTTTTCTACAGAAACTCCTGTATAGGATCTGCTTTGACAATGGTTTTGTAGGAGATGGGCTGGGGAGACAAATCAACAAAAACAAAGAGTGGAGGGTTATTGTTAGGAAGGAGAATCAGAGAAATGTTTACTTTGTGACTTCTAAAGGGGTCTAAACAGGAGATCAGTGCCAAATTCTCCAAGACTATAGAGGAATTGACTGAGACTCAATCTGCTAAATTGGCATAAACAATTTGCTGCCTTCAGCTTTCAGAGTGTCCTGACCAGAGATAAATAGGGCAGAAGAATAAATGTCTGTCAGCCTTGTGTGTGCGTCTGACGACTCAGTTTATTAATTTAGGGCAGTGGAGGTGGTCTTGCAGTTATATGACTCCTTGTAACTGACAATAGCTGTGGAATCGGTTTTTATCTTGTTCTGGCAGCCCTGAGAAGCTACAGAAATTACCAACAGAGAGACAGGGCAGACCACCTACAAAACTTTCTTGATCTAACTGTAGCTGTCATTTATTCTGTTAAAGTGCCACTGAACTGAGCTTTTGAAGGTATATTATGTACACAAGTCTATAGGACCTTATGAGATACATTCCAGAGTTCTTAGGGAACTGACTGAGTAGTTGCCAAGCCACTCTCTGCGATATTTGAAAAGTCATAGCAGTCAGGTGAAGCCCCAGATGACTGGAAAAAGGAAAACATTGAACCTATCTTTAAAAGGGTAGAAAGGAGGACCCTCAGAACACTGACCTGTCATTCTCACCTCTGTGCCTGAGAAGATCGTGAAACAGATCCTTCTAGAAACTATGCTAATGCACATGGAGATTGGGAGGTAATTTGGGACAATCAACATGGCTTCACGAAGGAAAAGTCCTGCCTGACCAGCCCAGTGGCCTTCTGTGATGGAGTGACTTCATCAGTGAACAAGGGAAGGGCTGCAGATACCATTTTCTGGACTTCTGTTACGCTTTTATGTGGTCCCCCACAACATCCTTCTCTCTAAATTGGAGAGAGATAGATTTGGTGTGTGGACTGTCAGGTGGATTAATTAGTTGGATGGTTGCATCTAGAGCGCAGTGGTCTATAGCTCAAAGTCCCAATGGACATCAGTGACAAGTAGTGTCCCTAAGGGAACCATACTGGGACCAGTGTTATTTAATATTTTCATTAATGACATAAATGAAAGGACAAAGTGTACCCTTAGCAAATTTGCAGATGACACCAAGATGAGTGGTGTAGTTGACACACTTAAAGGATGGTATACCATCAGAAGATGTGAGCAAGCTTGAGAAGCAGATCCATGGGAATCTCATGAGGTTTTAATAAGACCAAGTGCAAGGTGCTGCACCTGGGTCAGGGCAGCTGCTGGTACCAATACAGTCTGATGAACATACTGAGAGCAGCCCTGCTGAGAAGGACTTGGGTGTGCTGGTGGGTGAGAGGCAGGACATGAGCCAGCAAGGTGTACTTGCAGCCCAGAAAGCCAATTATATCCTGGGCTGCATCAAAAGCACCATGGCCAGCAGATAGACAGTGGGGTTCTGCCCCTCTGCTCTGGTGAAATCCCACCTGGAGTACTGAGTCCAGCTTTGGAGTCCCCAGCACAGGAATGACACTGTCCTGTTGGACTGAGTCCAGAGGATGACTACCATTATTAGAGGGATGGAGCACCTCTCCTATAAGAAAAGGCTAAGAGAACTGGGTTTGGTAAACCAGGAAAAGAGAAGGCTTTGGGGTAACCTCATTGCAGCCTTCCAGTACCTTAGGGGAACCTAAAGATAGAGAGAAACTTTTTACAAGGGCCTGTAGTGACAGAACAAAGGTGAGTGGATTCAAAATAACCAAGAGTAGGTTCAGATTAGGTATTTGGAATAAATTCTTTACTGTGAGGGTGGTGAGGCACTGGAACAGGTTGCCCAGAGTAGTTGTGGATGCCCTATCCTTTGAGGTGTTCAAGGTAAGTTTGGATGGAGTTCTGAGCAACCTGGTCTAGCAAAAGATGTCCCTCTCCATGGTAGGGGATTTGGAACTAGATGGTCTTTAAAGTACCTTCCAAGCCAAATCACTATGATTCTATGACTTTTGGAGTTTAGCTGTCTTTATGGTATTTAGCCTGCATGTTCAAGTTCTTGTCCAGAGCTAAACCCCTTCCAAGGTGTTACCTTTCTGGTTTTTTATCAGGTTCTTATACAAGCTCTTGTTTCAAACAGAAGCTGGTAATCTGCAGCAACTGTTGTCTAATAAGATGATATATTTTCTACCAGATAGATTTTCATTGATCTTGGGATAAACACAAATATGCTGATAATTACTCAAAGTGGCACTGTTATTTCTGTATCTGTTGGCATGTCACAGGTTCATGGATCTTTTCCATTGTAACTGTGTCTAGAGTAAACAGAAGTTAATGCGCTCTGGATATGGAGCACACAGTTACATGAGAAAAACCAAAAGGTTAATTTATACTGAACTTGGGGACTATTCCATGAATATGAATTTGACATCCTGTCTCACACAATGAGAGAGAATAGTTTTTCTTCTGAGATTAATACTCAAAGTCCAAGAAGTCCTGCACAGAAGTCAAATGAATGCTTCTCACACTGATGACATACTCCACTAAAACCAGTAAGAGTATAATCTTAATTGCTCAATGTGTTCTAAAGAAGAAAAAAGTTGTCCTGGAAAGTAATTTTGAGAATAGAACACAATTTTGTCCATTCAAAATGAAAATCAATGTATAATCAATTTTGGATTAGTGTGCATTGACATTTTGACTCTCTGGATAAAAGGAATCAGCTCTTAAGAAATGCATCAGCCATTTAGGTTGTTTGCATAAGGACCAGGCTTCCACTGTGTTTACATTTAAATATGTTCTCAAACACAATTTTTGCTCAATTTGACATCACCCAGCTGATCTTCTCCCTGATCTTGCTCAGCATTTCTGGAGAGCAGCCTTGCTAGAAACTAGCTACTCTATCACAGGGTGTGTCTGCCTTCAGCTGTGTGGGCTGTTTCCTCTTACTAGGACTGGATGGGTAG
The DNA here is from genome assembly GCF_003031625.1 of Empidonax traillii. NCBI lineage: Eukaryota > Metazoa > Chordata > Aves > Passeriformes > Tyrannidae > Empidonax > Empidonax traillii. The sequence goes on along the minus strand of NW_020955832.1, from coordinate 44,557 downwards.
AGGGCTCCAGTCTCCTTGGCACCTTTTGACTTTTCTTTGGTTATCTGTCCATAGGGAATTTTTGGTTTATGTGATATATTACATAGTGAGATACTGTTCATGAGCAGGGATTTTAAGTACCGCATCAAATTTAGTCATGTTGCTAATAAGTTCATGATTTTATAAAATTTTATGCAAGGATTTTATCACAAGACATTGTAAAATATATTTTTTCTTCCTCTGAAAGAGTCACATACCATTTTTCTTATTTTATAGTGAAGAAGAGATTTTGACATGGTAAATCTGTGTCAAAGAAGAGGGAAACCCTTAATACTAGAATCTAATTTTCTGTTTAAAACCCTTTCTCAGACTGGTTTGCATTAAAGGAGCTAAAGATTTTTCTCTATTTTGACAGGGCACCCTCACTTAACCTGCAGTATGAGTGAAATGGCAGTCAGATCACTCTTCACTGTGAATATTAATGAGAACATTCATAATAATACTTTACTTTGACAGTGGAACAGGAGCTAAAGTCCAACAGCAGGATCAAAAAGGGTGGCATGGTACATGCATTAAACCATCTGGCTAATGCATAGCTGAAGGAAATGAGCCAAAACATTTCAGTCAAAACTCTTCACTGGAACAGTAATAGCCCATGAGTTCCTTTTGCCTAAAAACCCTGGAGGCAGAACAAAATATCCTGTCAAGATACGTCAGTGCAGTGGAGCAAGAAAAACAAAAACTTCAGACAGTGCATATGACCATGTGAAGGTGTTTGTTTATTTCACAAAGGATTTCTTTCTACTCTTCATTTCTCTCCCTCGCCTGCCTTTTGTGCTTTTCACCTTCCCACACAGACTATGTCTGGCTCTAACAGCCCATTAATTTATTCAATTCAATTTATGTTTCACTTAAAGATAGTGTTTTTTAAACTTTAAAAACTTTCCTTTCTTGTAATTGTTCATTGTTGTGTAACTAACTCAGTGGCTGAACTGACTCCTATCATTTCCCTCATCTGTTAGGAAGGAAAAGGTAGGTTTCTAAACATCTATCTGCTCAGGACATCTTCCTGGAGTCTGAGGCTTAAATATGAACCCAAATACTTTTTGACAGTGTTTGCTGATGATGACCTAAGTGGTTCCTCGGTACTGATATTAGTCATGATATTAGTACATACTGGATAGAGAAGCATGTTCTTGATATTAATAACTGAGCTCCCTCTGACTTAGTCAAATTACCATGGTCTGAAAAGCCCACATAATGAGTTTCCAGCCCATTCTAAGTAGTACCACCAAACACATTGCTAAGGTGGTCAAGAGGAGATAGCTGGAGGCCAGCAGCCTCCAAGAGCTTCCAGTGTGGCATTAAAGCCCCCCAAAATGCTAAAGGTACAATTTTATATACAGATCTCAGTGTTCATTAATGCACAGCAGTGTTTCCTGTGTGCAAATAGGACTCACTTGGGGTTTTTTTAACAAATTAGGTGACAGAGGCCAGATACATTGGACTTTCACCACTGAAAATCTGATCACGAAGGATGTATGTGCAAATTCCATTCTTTTCCCCTTAATCCCTGACATGCACAGACTGGCTTATTGAAATGGCATAGTAGGTTAATACAGAAGTATTCTGAAGGAATTTCATTTTTATTGTTCAAGATTGGAATGGCCAATGCAGGTCAGATTTAGGGGGATAGTGCATCGATAAATCATGCTAAGAAGAAAATCTGAATATCCAAATTGTACCTGAAATGGGAAAGAATAAAGCTAAGTTTTTAAGTTTCAAACCCGAAGTCCATCCTTCTACCTGTAGCATTTTTGAAGTATTGTCATCTCCTTTAAGTTTTAGGAGTAAACTGGAAAAGTTTCTGAGGCAGGCGTATCACTGCACAACTAATTGCCAGATGCTCCTGTATGATGCAGAAGAGATTTACCTGGGATTGCAATGACCTATCAAACCATATTACAGTATGATGTAAAGGAAAATTGATTACTGATCTGGGAGCCATGGAACTCCCACTTGGGGTGAATTTGCAGACATGAACAGGTAGGTGATTCAATATTTTGCTGGAATTGCTCTCTCAGAATAACTTTTCCCTAGAAATAGAACTATCCATCAAATCTTCATAGAATTAAACAGAGTTCTACTAGTGAAAAGTTTAGAATCAGTTCTGCACACATTTTGAAGATTGTTCTTAATTTTTGACATTCTTAAACTTACATACTAGATAAGATAGTGGTTCAGCAACCTAATATCTAGAATCACAAACCTTGTCTTGTTTGATGTTGTTTTTTAAACATGTTGCCTACTATGGCTTTGAAGAGTCTTGTTTAATGTCCTGTTCTCCAGTACTAGATTATCACCGATAAGAATATTGCTACTGGGACTATTGCAACCATTACTACTGCTGCTGTTTTGGAGGCACCAGTAATATGGTGCTGAAATTTGCACATTTTTTTCGTGGAAGTAGAGCACAAAAAGCCAAGTTTACCCCAAGGGGTCATACAAATGACATCTAACAGTAGGCCATGTATCATTAGCACAGAGTGGTACAACTCCCCTTCTGCTGCTCATGTAGCGAAAAACTTTCTCAAATGGAATTAAAAAAACTTTACTGAAGAATCAATAAAGAAAATCACTATCCCCATGCCTATCACTATCCCACAAGCCTATCATGTGTCTTCTATTTTGTATCATCCTGTTGCTTTCAAATGGAAATTTATAATGAGTTGCAGTGAAATGTTTAAAAAGGCTCCTATTATCATTTTTATTCTGTTTCACTGCATCATTTTTTAACCTGTTCACAGAAATCTTAGGTGTATGCTTCTAATTCATCCTAATTTCACACCTAGTCTGAAAATAATCTCTAAATACAGGGTTTTTATCTCTGTCTAGATCAGATTTTGTAATTCTGACTTTGTGAGAACAATACAATTGAATAGTTTCTGTCTCCAAAAATGTCAGTCTATACCTATTATTTTTGTACATAAAATCTGTAAAAATATTTTTAAAATAGTCTCTGCTGACTAGTGAACATACCAAGTAGGTCTAAGAACAGGGTCACCATACAGTTATCCTTTATATATCCCTATATATATTACTGTATCTCTGTATAACTTATAAAAATGTATCTGAGCTTTTATAAATTAAGTACTGACATAATGAAATCCTTGTAATTTGGAAGCTATTTTGAGAAATGAAGTAATGTGCTGGAAAATATTTCATTCAGAGCCTTTAAAATCAACTGATGACCTTTCTACATAATATATTTCTCTATTATGCCATACTTGAGTGAGGAAATGTACCTTTTTAGAGTCATATTTTATTCGTTTGTATATTGAAGAATGTGTTCCAAAGTGAAAATTAATAATATTTGCTGCAAATAATGATGGATTACCAAAATTCAAGCAGTTTGAGACTCGTGTAATATTTATGCTTTACTCCTATAAACTCACAGTGCTTTTTTGAACATAATCAAGCTGAAATCAGCTCAATTCAATCAGATAATATTGGTATTCACATGCTTTTAAAGTATTAGTGGCTGCAGAGAACAAATTGTTCCATGAACAGTGAAATTAGGGAAAATGAATTTCGGAAGCATTTTTCATCCCCACACAGACTCTTACCCCAGCACTCTCAGCCTCTTGCCCCTTTCCCGGTGCTTTGAAAATCTCCTCAGTACACTATAAGGAACAGAGAATAAAAAACATTAGAGAAAAAACCCCTGTTTTTTGACTTGCATTTATACTGATGGACTGGTTTATATTGCAATACACATATTGCCTGATCAGATAAATGGTCAGACAGACCACACAATTGTAGAAGTCATGCATTGTGTTTGGGTTTTTTTTTTTTTTTTTTTTTTTTTTTTTTTTTTTTTTTTTTTTTTTTTTTTTTTTTTTTTTTTTTTTTTTTTTTTTTTTTTTTTTTTTTTTTTTTTTTTTTTTTTTTTTTTTTTTTTTTTTGTTTTGGTTTTTTTGTTGTTTTGTTTTGGTTTTGTTTTGGTTTTGGTTTTTTTTTTTTAAGCAAAAGCACTAATCCCTCTTCTATCATAGTGCAAGTTGTGACAAAATTGCTTGCAAAGGCTGTAGAATTAGACATTAGTCTATTCTAGTCACTTAGTCACAAAGTTTCAAGGCTTTTCTTTTATCTGTTTATAGTAGAATTATCTCATGTGTTTCTTATGCATGAGACTGCAATATTAGAAAAAGATGCAAACTGCTTTTACATAAAGTTTTGTAAGTACTGTTGTCCTCAGTAACTCATTAACATTTTGTAAGCTACCCGTCTGGAAAGTTTTTTCCTCAATTTGGGGAGTGAGCCTTAACTTGATGGACCGCGGTAAAACCATTCATTATGTTTATCTTGGATGTATCCACACCAATTCAGAATTCATCAGTCAAAAGTCAAGCTTAGATCAGGATGATCAGATTTTTGTTGTACTCAGAGCAGCCCAACAGATACTAGTGTTATGGCCAATATAACTGGTTTTATTTCCTGATAACTCTAAGGGATGAAATTGCCTTTAGACATTAAGAAAATCATTGTCTAGATAGTAACCATATATAGGGTAATCTTAGTCGCAGTTCCCTTGGGAAGTCTAGATAGAATCGTTTTGCATTTTGTTATTCTTTTGAGTCATGTCTTCTACAGCTTTTAGAAGACATCAGATGCTTTTGGTTTTAAAGCTCTTATGAAGGCAAACTACCTCTCTCTTTCTCTCTTTTTTTTCTTTTTTTTTTCCCCACCAATAAAAAATGGGTTCTTTTGGCAGAAATGCACACTGGGAACCAGATTTAATCAACGGTTACATTACTTGTTTGACTGATTGATTCAGTTTCTTCTTACTCATGCAGTGAATGAATTAATGGATATCTCTGAAAATAGGGAACAGAAAGATAACTACAGAGTCAGCGAAAGAAATAGCATACAACTTTGTAAAGGAAGGATTGCCACCCTACCTGCTCATATTCCTGTCAATCCCATGCTGCCTAAGTTTTGACTTTCCTCAAATAAAGCTGTCTTACTTTTTCAAATCTACCTTTGAAAATACTCCCTGGTAGAGAGATCCATATTCTCTTGCGATAGTCATATCCTTTAAAGTACCCTAGGTTTGTTTTTTTTTTTTTTAATGTGCCTTTGGAAATGTGTAGACTCAATAAACAATGTAGCTCTACTATAGCATGAGGCATTATCATCATACATCTGAAGAAATATCTTCACATCTTTCACAGACAAAAGCCTGTGCCAGCGATCAGAGCCAGATAGATATCATCTAAGTGTCAGGGGGAGGATGCTGATGCTATCGGGTCTGTGCATAGGCACAGTGATTTTGGGATGCTCAATCAACCCATTTCAGATATTACCCTGCTAGACAAAGAAAGCAGCTATCTCCTCCTGTCACTATAAGCAGGTCTGATACGTGTGGCGTGCTCAGAACCACAGTTTGATTTAGTGTCTTTATTTAAACCAATGGGAAATGAAGAAAAGCTTGAATGGTCAGATCTTATTTGCATGTGAGTTATAACACAGCTGGAGCTTTTCTTGGTTTAAAATTCTAAGATTTAAAACTGAGCCGAGGTTCTGTTTTTTCTCTGGTGACAAAAATGTCGGACTTCATAGGACAATTCTTCTTCCCTGTAGATGCTGAAGGACATGGCTGCTCCACTTGACTGGGCTCTGGCAAGAAATGTTGATCACTAGTGAACTACAAATACAAAATTAAAGCAAAATGGTTACCTATGAGAGAACTGTAATAATGAAAAACAACAACCAGTGGAGCTACAGGAACAACAATGTTGAGTGGAAATATCAGTATAAATTTTGTTATTGTTGAAATATCAGTATATATATAATACATATATAAATGAGCATTATGATTTTTAAGAGACCTTGTTAATAATGGTTTCAGAAACTGCACATTAATTTAGGACTAAAGACTGATGGGTTTAACACTTAAAATACTTTGACCCCAAGAATCCGGCTTTAAATGTGACTTCTTTTTAGAAAATAAAGAATCTTGAGGTCAACAGCCTGATAACTTTTACTAGTACCATAAATATTCCAGTGGAAACACACTCCTTTTTCAGGGAAAAACTTGATTCATATTGTTTTGAAGTATAGTTTCACCTAAAACTACTCAAAATATTGTATAATATAATCTTTATTTTGCTGATTGACTGAAAATTAGTCTTCTGTTATTTTAAGCGCTTGCACAGAGGCTTTATCACCCTTTTCACACAGTATACAGATTCATAGCTTGAATCAAAACAAAGTATGAAAATCATGACAAACCTGGGTCCTTCATGCATGATGGCTGGGTATAACAAAGCCTTCCTGCTGTGAAAGTGTTATATATTTTAGATAAAATCTGTGTTGTTTATTTTTCTTGTGGTATATAGCTTTGATATCACCACTTTATCAATAGTCCCAACAAATGCGTAAAGCCAGCCCATTATACAGTTATTTGATCTGGTATTAGATAACACAAAAACATCTCCTTTCTATTCTTCATAAGAACTTCATTCTCTACCAGAAGAGTCACCTACTCTGACCTTTATCAAAAGACACATCCGTGGCCTTTAGCCTACCCCCAGTAGGATGCTTCTTCCCAGGTTGTGCTGATAATCTCCTTGAGTTCTAGAGCATCAGAAAACTGATGACAGTTTGAAATAGAGATAACAACATAGTATGAGAAAGGCGACGTGCAAGTTGTTCTACAAACTCTGTTTTTCTGTAGCTAATTATTACCCTACCTCCTTGCTCATCTCCAGCTTTCAACTTCCAAACACGTAGTCAGAACAGCACACAGCATGCTGCTAGGCACTTAGCAGCAATCAGAGCAGACCTGGTAACTTCTCCAAAGAGCTTTACTGCAATTCCAGCCTGCCTACTGTACCGTAGATTGTATGTACTTCTTGCACAATCCCTGAGGAATCTTATTACTTCAGCTGAGCTAAAATGTTTTACTCTAAACAAACACAGCAAACTGCACTGCCTTTATAAATAAAATTATCCTAGTCAGAAAGCAGTCCTATTACTTCAGAAGTATATATTGAAAAGCTGATTAAATTCCTTCTGTCTTTTCAGTTGAAGCTCTCAAAGGGAGAATGTCTTCTTTCTCATAGAACCCAGCCAGCTCAGCAGCCACATTTAATTCCCCATTGCTTTTGCTTTGATATGAAGTGACAAGCAATGGGTTTTGGCTGCCGTACTAGATGAGAAGGATTCTGTGGCTCTTGTCAGTAAAGTGGGGAAGTTTACATGCAAAGGCTGTCTGGATATTCCAGCAGCCTGAACAGGACTGAGGGGACAAATGCTTCTCATTGCTTTTGGGTAAGACCCTACCAGTTGCAATTGAAGCCTATTTAGAATTGTGAATTACAAAAACATTAAAATTAACTATCTAATTGGATAAAAGTAGATGAGAAATTGTCTGCTCTGTGTATGTGACTTCTGACAGGAAAAATAAAGAAGTTGCAGAAAAATAAAATATAGTATCTTTTGCCCACAAACTTGAAGGGTTTGTTGTGTTGTTTGCTGCTTATTCAGGCAATTCTGTAATAGAATGATAGTGAGGTGCATCAAAGGGGTAAAGACAAGATGCCTCCTGAACACTTTTAGCATTTCCTTCAGTGGTTCTAAGTACAGAAAAAAAACCCAAGTGGAAGGAGTATAGTGTTCATCTGGTGGGGAGATGAATAAACCTTACAGAAAACTCCAAGATATTTCTTAGAGTGCAAATAAAAGCCTCAGTGGATGAATCAAAAGAAGTTTTCAGTCATAGGTAGTTGTCACAATTTTAAATTGAAATTTTAGGTCAAATGAGTATCCCTTTAAAGTTATAAATCAAGAGTCACAAATCTCCACTCTACTCAGAGGGGAAAAATCATGTCACACTCTACTTCCCAGGCAGGCAGGAGATAAATTGAAAGTTATACCTAGCCAATTCTTGTTCATTTGTTACCCTGCAAACACTTAGTAAACATTCCAAGTAAAGAACTGTACAAGTGTAATTGTATTAACTGGCTCCAGGCTGATCTAAAGTTATTCTCTTTGAGCTAGAGCACTGGATTCCCTGAACAGGCTCTGCTTCTTTGGATGAGTTTCAAAGCAGATGCATTATCAAACATCTGTCAGGATCACTTTAAGTGTGATGTGAGTATTAGAATTAAATAAACATTGGAAAATCAGAGACAGATGTGCAAACAGGTCTTTTCTCTGTTTTTTTAAATGAAAAACAATTTTTTTTTTCTATTTTTGTTGAGTGGTAAGGTCTTATAACTTTGGTATATTTCCTTTCATGCTGTCAGGGCTGGGATTTTTAAAGATTTTTGTTTTGTTTTGTTTTTCTGTTGTTTCTTATTATCTTCAGTACTGATTTTGCGATCTCTTGACAGCCAGATGAAATAAGACACTGCCTTCCAGATGTTTATGGAATGACTTGTATCAATAAAAAACACATCAGCCCAGCTATGATGTGTACGCGTAATATAATCTTCCTTTACCTTATCTCCTAAGACAGTGTCCTAAGTCCCTTAGACCTGAGTAGCAGAATTTTTTGAGATATCATATGAATACAGGAAAGTTGGAATGACCTGAGACATACAGGGTCACTAATTTCCAGCACCACTGAAAGGCAAGAGTAGGAAGAAGGTGTGTCATGTTAGACAGAGGTATGCTGCCAGCTCTTCCTTGATCTTGGAATGAGGCTTTCAAACAGGATCAAAAGTGACTTTGATAACCACTTAATATTGAAGACTCTTTTAAAATCCATAGAGAGTTTGTCTGAGTTGGTATCTCCTGGCACAACACAAATATCTAATAGCAGTTAGAAGTCCAGTCTTCTTCTAAGAGAAGAATATCTTTGCCAACACACAAGCACTGCAGAGATGGTAGAAGACAGTTGTATAGTTATTTTTGAACCTTTCTTCTCCACAATGCCTGGTGAAGGCATGCAAACTGTTACACCACTGGTATATATTTCCCATGAATACAATTGTATGAAATTTTATTTTACTTTGATTTGCCTTTTACTGTCATATTATTCTAATTATTTTTCCCAAACATATTTAAAATATTATATAGTATAAACAATAACATGCAGTCATTGTTTTAAAGTTAATATGGTTCAGTTTCAGGCAATTTTGACAAACTCTAGAGATTTGAAACAAGACCTGTATCTCCATTTTAATTATAAATGGAACAAAAAATATAATTTTAATGTCTCAAGTAGTGTTTGGTTTCCTACAGGAGGAAAAATATTTCATAGGTGATTTAATCTACAATACTTTCTTATAAATAAAAGGAAACTTGGATATTTTTCATTTTCCTTTGAAAATGCAAAATAGCTTTGGTCAGCTGATTATATTTATGTTGCATATCTATACCTACTGCAAGCTACAGTACATCAGGGGAGCAGTTGCAATGAAGAAAGCTCATGAAGCCACAATATAGAAATTACTGTTGGTAATACTGGTTCTTTGCAATGGAAGATAACATTAAGATGACTTCAGTACTTATTATGCAGCCAACAAGGTTGATGGGATAAGGTATATCCATAGAAATGATGGCTGTGTCTGGGGAAGGATTTGTTGAGTGCAGATCCTGTGCAGTTATTCTCAGCAACACCAGACAAAGACAGGTATAGGAAAGCAGCCATAACTTAAAATGTGATTGCACTGTCAGTGGCAATGTTACAGAAAAATATGGAAGCAGGCTCTAATCAGCTGCTCTACAGCTTAGTGAACTTAGGGTTTAGCAAATTTCAGGCTAAATTTATTTTACTATGGCTGCGTGGTAACAGATAATGCATAGGATAGGTGTCTATAATAAGCTTAAGTCCAACATGTAGGCATATTGGACATGCTGTCTCAGGTATTCCAGGACCACACTTAACCAAAGGTATGTAAAAATGCATTCTGTATTCTCCCTGGGTGTAATTCTGGAAAATACCCTGAATAGGGTGCAAAATTTCATTTTTTATTAGATTGATTTTTTTCTTGTGATAACTGTAGGTGACTTTGCTACTGTTTTAAACTTTTATAACAAGCAAAATCTTCCCTCAGACTCTGAACTTGAACACAGTTAACTATTAGTGTATATGCAAGTCTCATTGGCTGTTAGAAGGCATAAGTATCCATACAAAATTAACCATATTCTCATAGTTTGCCCTTTTTGTATTTTTTCCTTCTTTCTTTCTAATTCTTACAGCATATTCCAGAAATTCCATTAATGAAAGACTATAAGTCACTAATTACAAAGTTATGTGACTGAAGCTGTAGCTCAAAATCTATAAAAGTTAATAAAGCCTCTCTAATGATATGTTATATCAATTTATAAGTATAATTAAAAATGTAACTGAGATTAACCAGTTTTTCACCTTTTGAAGAACTTCCAAGTTCCTTCTGATTTCTTTTAATTTGACAAATAATATACCAAATAAAATGACAGACACTGAGTAAGACGCAGGTGAAATCCTGAGGATGAAACCCTCAGTCAGTGGTGTCAGTGTTATAGGCTTCAAATAGTTTTATGCCCATGGGTGATTTCAGCCTGTAAGATTTACCATTCTATCACCATTTCTTTCTTGTTTGTTAATATCTGTGGGCACTGCTGGAAAAAAATAATGAAAACACAAAAGAGAACAGGGTCTTGACTGGGATTAGGTGATGCAGACAACTCTAATTGGCACCGACTTCCCTCAGGGCAGTGATGAGTAAAACTTAAATCCACTGCTTGCTCTGAAATGTCATAAAAGAAAGAGCTATTTTCCTCTTGTGTGTGGTTGAACACTGTTGATTTAATTACAGCAAAAAGTGATTGGGAAATATTTTTCAGAGAGATTAGTCTCCCATTGTCAGCTGTCACCGAGATGGATAGAACTCAGCCTTACTCTTGAGGCACTAGTTATGAGCTGGTTTGCTGGTGGCTGAGACAATAGGCTGAATATTTTTAAATTGTATCAAGAAGGACCTATTATTTAGGACTGCTTATTACTGTCAGTGTCACAACATCTTGCATTATTCAAAGGGAGCATTGGTTCCATCCGTCAGTCTCCCCTTTGCTGTCAAAGATGCAAATACAGATTCTCATTGCTCAGGGGAAATGTGTAATATAAAAGAGAGGGAAGAAAGATGCCAGGAAAAGTTAAATGATATAGGAAGAAAATCCTCAGGGGATAGAGCAACTGGAGCTTTGAATTTTTATACTTGCTACATAATGGGAAAGAAAAGAAAGAAAAGAAGGGAAGGAAGGAAGGAAGGAAGGAAGGAAGGAAGGAAGGAAGGAAGGAAGGAAGGAAAGAAGCAAGGGAAGAAGGAAGGAATAAAGGAAGAATATTTCCTTTTAGAAAGTGCTAGAGAATTTACACTTATGCATACATGGATGTCTTTTTCAATATAAAGCTGGAATGCTAGAAAACTGCTGGATATGTCTGAGAGAAAGAAAAAAAGGAAACCATATAAAGATTGATGATTCAGATTTTGAAAATGAAGGCAAATAGGTTAAGAGGGGGATGTAAAAAGCAAATTATTTGTCAGATGAGTACATTTCAGAATACAGTAATAAGGAATATAGCTGGTCAGACTTTTGTAAAAACCTTTTTTCACTAAACCTGTTGATTTATTGAAGCAAGATTTCATGGGGCCAATGACTGGTATCAGATTTTTTTTTTTTTTTACCCACCAGTTGTTTTAGAAAGGGTTTAAAAATTAGTTTCAGTAGCATTTTGATTTTTTTAAAAAATACAGTTTTCCAGTTTAAAATTACTTTTGTTAAGAAAATAAAGAAAACTTTGCATCTTTTAAAACTGCTGTGATTAAAATTATGTATTTTCAGATAGAATAATGGAATAAGTTTCCTTTATGCCTCAAAACATTTGAAAATATATCTTTTCAGTCTTGAACATTTTTGCAATTGCTAATGTTCATCCAACTTTGATACGGAAATATTTTGAAACATTTGTGTGTCTGAAGCATGTTTCCTGTGTAATTAGAACAAACAATTCTCTCCCTGCTACGCTTGTGTCTGCTGTTCTCATTGAAGAAACTTCATTTAGAGGAATCCACAGGCATATCCAAACAAGCTCTCTGTGATTTGGAAGTGACAGCAAGAGATTCAAATCATGAAGAGCCTACAGGGTCTATAGATTCTGAACAAAATTCCCTGGGCTCAGACTGAGGGAATTGTTTTCCACAGGCTTAATCTGTGTGTTTCCACAGAAACGTTATCGTTGTAAGGCATACCAGTCACAGGGTATCAGGACATGAACAATCAGAGTGTGTTGTTTTAAGAGCCTTTTTTTAAATATAAGGAAGTCAGAACACTTCCTTTTATACTTCTTGTTATATCTTCAGGGTCTGCTTATGAAATGCTTACTTCTGTTGACGTTACCATCAAAGTTACTGAGAGGAGTCCCAGTTTTATATTTGAGTTGGGTCTGGGACAAGTCATCCTGAGGGAAGGACTGCAAAAATAGTGTAGATGTTTGTCAGTTGACTGACCTGTTTTCTGTGATTCTGGACACAACACTATTTGAAAAATATTTTTATTATGAAAAGTAATCATAAAAGAATATTCAGGTATTTTCAATATGTGAAATCTTAGAGAAAAATCAGTTTCTGGGTGATTTTCAAGAAAACACTGCAACCTGCACAAATTAAAGCAAAGTGTGATTTTTTTAGGGTGCCTTTAAGTGAATTTCATATCATTGCACCTGACTGTCGCTATCATGTTAACTCAAGAAATGCATTCTCCATGTGTTAGCCCAAAAACCCTTTCATCCAGGGAAGAACCAGCATTCCATTAAAAAAAAATTATTGTATTTCAGGGTTTGCTGCAGAATTTTAGCTTATTTTGCAAAGAGAAAGTGGGAATAGATTCAACAGGAATAGAAAAGCTGTTATAAAAGAGGCCAGGCTGAAGAGTATTTCATTTTCATTAGTACAGACTTTCCATCTCCTTTAACCTGCACTCTCACCATATGCACAATGAAAAGTAAAGGGTTCAATTTGTGCTACAGCACTGGTAGAATTAGACTAATTGATTAACAGCAATTTCCCCCATCAAATAGATGGAGCCATGTGATTTCTGCCATGGACAGAAACAAAGCTCAGAAGCCGGTAGGGATACTGGTTTTGAATACAAACAGGCAGGAATTGAGGGCAGGAGTTTCAACACAAATGTAACTCCTGAGCAAAACAGTACCATGAGCCTACAGAGGCTTCTTTTAGCTCGCTCTTAAGCAGTTCCTCCTACACAACGGTTTGAACTGAGTTTAAGAAGCAATCCCAGATCACAGAGTTAGCCTTGAGCACAGGCAGCTGGGCACCTAGGAGAGGAAAGTGAAACTGGCCCTGAAATTCTCTTGTCACAAAGCAAGCTATTTATCCACTTCTTTTATTTTCAGTGGAGTCTTGCTCCTGGCTCCCAGTTCTCTACGTTTTGTTCCTTTCTATCCCTTCAATAATGCAGAGCCCGTAGGCCTGTATCTCTTTCCCTCCTGACCCATCCTCCTTTCACTGACCTTCAGTAAAAACTCTTTCCTTCTGAAGATTGCTTTAAATTTTTCATGGTCTTTTGTTTTTCATTTTTCTGTGAGATCCTACTTTCTTCCTTGGATTATCCTTTGCCACTTTCTGTAATGCATTTATATTCAGAAGAAAATATGACTAAGGGAAAACTAGATCAGCTATGCAAATTATCTTGGAAAAAGCACAGTGTTGGGTACTTAGATGTTAGCAAAGTCAGTAACATCCCTCAAGATGAAACAATTACACTTCAGTCATATCTTTTTGACTAACAGGTAGAGAAGAAAGAATATACGAATAAGGAGTATCTACTCTGGTTTTTAGACATTGCTAAGTTGATCTTTTGCACACTTGAGTCAGCTAATAGTGGTCTTGGGCATTTCCTCTGACTCTCTGTGTGTAAATTCAGATCTTTGGTAATACTGTTCAGAGGTCTTTCTCTCCTCTGACTGTAAATCCAGCCTAAGAGCCTCTACTCTTTTAGAGTCCTCATATTTGCCAGTAATATTCCTCTGGATCTTTTTTTTTTTTCCTCACAGATGTACAAATAAGGTTACAAGTAGACTGCTTACTGATGGGATAGCATATGAAAGCTATTAATTTACCACCAGAGTAAGATAGATTTCACTATCTGCAAGAAGATTTAGAATAATTGCCATAACCTTATGGAATGATCTTCCCACAGCTAAGAATGAAATAAATTGAAGAAATTTTTGGTAAAGAAATTGTAGGCCAAAGATGCAAGCCTTCTGTTGCTTTGGTATAGAATCATTGCCTAGATTTAAAAGAGGAGGAGTGTAAGAACATGAAGCAAAAGTAAGGAGAAGAAAAATCTATGGTTTGTGTAAAACAATAAAGATAGTGGCAAGAAATGGAAATTAACAGAAAGTAGCCCAAAGTAGGAAAGGAAATTCATAAGTTAAGGTAGATATTAAGGAGCTATCAGGTGTAAGACATGGGAGGTTTAAAATAATGGCAATTGAAAAAAAATGTTTAAATAACTTCTCACAAGAACACTACTAGATGAATAGAGAGATATATTGGTAGGTTATTGAAAGTAGTCCTTCAAATAAAGATCCAAACCTTCAAAGGCTATTTTGTTGGTGTTGCTTGTAAATGGTCTTTTAGGTGAAGGATGAAAATGTCTCAAGACCCAGCTTTAGCAGAAATGTCAAAAAATTACTTCTTTGCTACTCTTAGGCTAGCAGAATTTCAGTATTACTGTATTTATGTGTGGAATTATTTCCAAAATATTTCTCTGAGGTTTGTGTAGTCAAGAGGGTTTACCTATAGAGGAGGAGATTTTGCACCTGTATGCCCTCTCCTGTGCTGTTATTTTCTTTTATTCTCTCAAGGCTTCCTGTTTGCCTAAAGTTAAATTATCCCTTCCCACCTCATAAACAGGAGCTTTATAAGTTTTTCTGAATGCATTTTAATTGCCTCAGTCTTAATTCCTGCTTAATAGTGTTAAATTTTGCAGCAAATTAAAACCTAATTTCTGAGTTTGAACTGTATCATGTTGTGTGAGTTCCATATTGACATTACTATGTGCCCAGCTGCCCGCATGATACTTCATATCCTGAGGAGTGTTTCATGGTTGTTTTTAATGCAGCAAAACACTGATATTAATCCTCTGCAATTTCCAAACTAGAAAGTGTGAAGAGGAAAAATGAAACAGTTTCCTTACAAGTTTTGGTGAAAATAATTGGACTAAAAAATATTGCACACTGTTAGAGACTGAAATCCTCATAGAGGGTGACAAAGACACTATTGGAGAGCAAATTTTCTTCATAATTCCTAATTGGTATTGGAGAAACCTTCAAGTTTCTGGCGTTCCTGATGAGCAGGAAGATTGGAGGTGGAAAGGGAAGGGCTGAGGAAAGGAACTTGTGTTCACTGTAAACCAAAGGAAAGCCCTTATTGTTTCCAAGTATTTGGTGAAAAATTCTGGGAACAAAAAAAACCTGAAAAATGTGAAGCCTTTCAGGCATATATGTAACAAGGAAAAGTGCAGGTTTTTCTCTTGCTGTTTTTGTTTTTGTCTACAAAGCGAGCCCAAAGGATATACAGAATGAGCAAAAATACAGTAAACAACTTTAATGAAAGAGCTCTACCTGGGGCAGAAGGCAATGGAGCTGACAAAGAGATCTTCATGCTGTCTTTTGATTGATATGTGTACTTAATTGAGTGCCACATCCTGTACATGTTGTGTGTGTTCTGAGGCACACAACAAGAGTTTACCACTAGTGAGTGATAGCTCTGAGCATAAATAAAGTATTTCATTGAACATGGAATGACTGTGCATGAACCTGCGGCAGATCGTCCACAAGCCACTGCAAATGTAACAGTAGTGTAATCCATTTCTCTGCCATTCACAGCTCCTGTCAGAATTATTTTACTGCTCATGCACTTCAAGAGTTCAAATGGGGAAGCTGTGGGCTGTAACTGCAGGCTAAAGACAGGCCTCCTTACCTCTTCACTCTCTTAATGTGCTGGCAGCGAACTCTTTCTCTTCTCTGTTTCTCTACTGGGACAGAAAAGCATTGCAATTTCAACTGCTACACTGACTATTATGCTTGGAGGGCTGTCGCCTGAGAGCTTTTTTTCTGAATGCTGCTGTATCTTAAAGTGATTTCACAAGTGGTTGGGTGAATGTAGAATCACATGTACTCTGACAGCTGCCTCGAGAGGAAACCTGATACAGTGACACAAGGCATGGCTTATGCTCGGGTAGTCTGTCCTCTTTGTGGTCCACAGTCTACTGGTACAAAATCATTAAAAAAAAAAAAAAAAAGCCTTCCTTTTTTTTTTTTTTTTTCGTTTTTTTTTAAGTAGTGTAATGCTGCAATGAGACAGGCCAAGTCTCACTGGGAAAGAGCGTGCTGCTTTACTTTGGACCCTCTCAACCAAATGTCTTTCTCTTTCAGAGTTGTACTAGGATAGAAGACCCACTGAGTCATGCCTTCCACTGTAAGCTGCTCCTTAGTTCTTTTGAAGCTCTCTAAGTATGGGATTTTTTTTTTTTCCCCTGCACTCTGAGCTAAGGCAAGGTGTTCAAATGCCAGTCTATTAGCTTGCATTTTCATAGATGATCCATGTTACTCTTCAGAGAGGTGTTGTCAGATGGATTTGGGTCATGCTGGTTAGAGTGGAAGGTCACTGATGATATAAAGGTGGTTCAGAAGAAGGAAGCAGACTCAATTTCATGGTAAATTTTGCAACAGAGGAAAGGTGGAGTACTGGAGTTTGTATTTACGTAGCACATGGAGTTTGTATTTACGTAGCACAATTCCTCTTGGCATTGCTGAGCAGTACTATAAAATTAAAGCCCTGGAAATAATGTTGGTAATTCATAAATACTTAAAATTACAGAGTCACAACAATACTAATAATTTAAAAATCAAATAGTAAAGACTGTAGAGGTCAATTAAGAAAACTAGTTTCCTATTGGATAGAAATCCTGACCACTGGCCTTCCAACAATTTCTCTTGCTTGCAGGGCTCAGTTATAAAGGTAGAGATTTTAAGCAGCTTAGTTACATTTTGATCCAAATCCCACTAAAGTTAGTGGAAATCTGTACACTGACTTCAGGGAACTTTGCTTCCAATGTTTAATTTCAGTTAAAGCAGTACTACTGCAGTATCTGAAAACCCGTAGATGGGATAATGAGAGAAAGAAAGAGAGAGACTGGAACTATCGTTTTACCAATTACCTAGAAAATCCAATTAACTAGTGATTTAAAGAAGTAGAAAGCAATGGAGTTAAATAATTTTATTTCCTTCAGTTAACAATAACACATTAGGTTGCTAAGATGAAAATCATTTAAGAATCTAATATACTTTTGATTATCTATGCTGTTTGCTTCTGCATGTTAACTTCAGCAGGCAAACCTGAGTAGTCAGTTTTACTTTCCTCAGCTCAAACTTGCAGATTTTTATATTTTAAAATGTTGGAGATATTTTTTTAAAGAAAAATTATATATATGTATATGTATGTGTATGTATCTATATTTATACTCTTGAAAATAATTTTTTTAAAAAAATTATAATAGAATTACAAAATCATATTTTGTTGCCTGAACAAAACTTTTAATTTAGAATCTTATGGGAATATGTTAATTACCCTGGCTCACATTTTCCTCTATTCAGCCTTACTTAGCTTGAAGATTCAAGGTCTCTCCTTCATTTCATGTATTGTTCCTGATTAAGCACTAAGTATAGCAGGCACAACTTCATTCCACAATTTGCACCTTGACCTCACAATTTGTCTGCTGCTATATTCCATTATTTATGAGACATTCAAACTTAAAAAAAACGTGGTGTAATACGAGGATCTATATCTTTCTGTGGGATTACTACATAATTATGGTTGTCATAATCTCTTTACCATTACAGGACATATAAATGTTACCATCCAGAGATGGTGCTGTTTAGGAGGTCAAGAGTTAGTGGAACAATTAAGTGCATTAGGTTTCTGAGTAATTTTTAGTCTCTTCTTATTAATGTTGAAAACATGCACAAATCATGTACCTATAAATTATAAATTTTTTGCATCTCTGGGAAGATTACTTATGTTTTATATCTTCACGGATGTGCAAAATGTTGGTATGTAGGTCTTCTGGCTTTATAACATCAAATGCTTTGTGTTTGGTTTTGATTTTTTAAAAAATAAAGCCAAAGCATACTAATTAAAAATATGCAAAAAATATTAAGATATTTAAGGTATTGCATCCTTATTTACTGCAGTGGAATTCTTGAATTTGCTAAGAGAAGAACAGATGGGTTCATGTACATCGTGGGTTCACGTACTGTGTATGTGTATGTCTGTAGGGACTTTATATAAACGGTATCCATGCATTTGTGTTGTATTGGCTATTATGTATACCCTCCTTAGTTAACTCCTTGATTCCTATGGAGTAGCCTGCTCTTCAGATCTCTCACATCACGCAACACCAGACCTAATACACCTAGTTGGAGTGTATAGTATGACATACATTCAAGCTAGGCAACCTTTGTTTTACCAGTCAAACGATGAAAAAACAGGTGCCAGCCCAGTCTAAAAGGAATGAGACTGGATAAAGGAGTACTTGAAGACATATTGCAAGAATCCCTATGAATATATTTCAAAACCAATGAAAACTGTATCCTGTTTCCCTGGGAAATCTATAGTTGAAATAGAGTCTAAGATAATTGTCCAAAAGTAAAAGAAAAAGGATACAGGTGAGGAAGTTAGACATAGAACTGTGGATTCTGTGGGCTTCATGATCAGTTTTATGAAAACATCAGGCTGAATATGATGACCCTTCTTATCTCTAAGACCTTAAATGTTAAACCGAAAATATTGTAGAGTTGAATGGATAATGATGCATGATGTGATTAAAATATCAAAATGAAACACTCAGTACCCTCAGCTCCTAGAAACTAGTCTAATATACCACATCTTAAAGGCATTATGAGAGTATAGTAGGTCTGATGGTCCAAGACTCTGGCAAAGATATGGTTTGCAGATGGAGGCAGCAGGGGCTCTGTGTCTGAAAGTTTGTGTTATGCTATCCATGCACATGCATGTACTATGAATATGCACATGTGCTCCCTAAAACATGCATATTAGTTAAATGTCTTGCTTGTATTGAGGACCTTTTTATCCTTTCCCCTCTGACTTGTATAAGAGCATTTTTAACCCATTTAAATGTTCTAATTAAGTTGTAAGAAAGTATAAATATTTCATCATGACCACAGGACACACTATGTGGCCATTTGTTGCAATAGTGTAAATCTGGTGTATTTGTGTCTGGAATAACAGAAAGATACTCATGAAAGATTAGTGTTTTGGAGACCAGGATCAAACTTACAGAATATGTGTGATACACATGCAACTTTTTTCCGAGGTATAAAAGAGGATAATTTTTTTTTTTAGTTCCAATCCAGTAGATTACAGACTGTAGATATCAGTCTTGGCTCTTTGGTATTGTCTAAATCCAGTTGCAGTTAAGTAAGAATGTGATTTCCAAAACACTTAGCAGCAGAATTGTATGTCCTTTTGCTCAGCCAAGTGTGTACTTGAGCAGAAGAAAACAGAGAAGTGCCTTAACCCAAGGACATGCAGAGTGTAACCCTATCAAATTGACTATCAATAATTAAGGTCTTTGATGCTTTGAATCATTTAGATAATAAGATTGCTTTGAAGTAAATAAATAACAAATTAGAATTTGTGGCAGTCACAGGTGTTTGGCAAGACCAGCTTGTAATCAAAAGCAAAATGAATGCATTTTACTCTGTGTAATTAGAAAAAGAAATGAAGTTTATATGCAAATTGTAAAGCACTTTTGCTAAGAGATAGCCGGTCAGAAGGCTTTTTGTAATTTAAACTTTCATTTATGGGGAGAATTTGCAAAGTATTCATTTTCAGTGCAATTTCAGTGCAGCTGCTTGAACTATCTTAGTCTTCCTAAGAGAGAAATTCAAACATCACTGGTACTATGCCAATCTTGTTACAGCACAGCAAGGACAACATATGCATTTTTAAACTTGTCTGTCTTTCCCCACCCCTGAAATGATAGCAACCAAAAATCCCTGAAGGTTAGGTGAAATTACTTGATGCCAGTAAATGAGCAAATAAATAGAGAAACACTGACAGATAAATAGGAAAGGAGAAACCTGCTAATAGTTTCAAGAATTTTTTTTTTTTTTTGAGACTGAAAGTTAATATTGGAGAACAGTGAGGACTTTTCACCAATATTCCATAGTAAAGGGAATATTTCCTCACTGTCTGACATTGCTGAAGCATTTCAAATATTTTCATTAGGAGTATTGATGTCACCTTCAAAAGTCATGACTGACGGAGAATCCATGAGGAAGAAATTGCTTGGAGTAGCTATGCCAAGACGAAGATGGTGTCTTAGTAATAAAGGGACAAAAGATATATAGAAGATTAGTCCAAGGAAACATGAGGCTGTGGGATAAAGAGAAGAGTGTGGATGCACCAAGCAAAATACACATTCAGAGACAGAAACTGAGAGGAGGAATCAGAGTAGGCATGTCGAGAATGGAAAGTCTAAGGTCAAGGAGGACAGGGGAGGTAATTCATGAAGGCATGACAAAACTGGGTTTTTTTGCAAGATCAAGCATTGGAACAGCCTACCCAGAGAGGTGGTGGATTCACCATCCCTGGAGGTTTTTAAGCAGAGATTGG
>NW_020955832.1:5101-23330 GCF_003031625.1 Empidonax traillii | reverse complement strand
TCTATGATTCTATGATTCTATGATTTGTTTTTTAAAATGAGGCTTGTAAACTTCAAGGTATTGTGACTCAGAAACATAGCTGACACAATGAGCTGACAGAGCTGGCAGAATTCTTTGATATAACTAGGATGTGATTTTTATTTTTTTTTAATTAAACCATTGCCTAAAATCAAGAATGTTGAAGATATTCCCAGTGTTCACATATAGTGAGATATCTTTGTAATCTATCTGAAAGAAAAAGGCAGAAGGAATGGGGTTTCCTACTGCACTCCTCCTATCCCATGAATAGTTAACAATGGCTACAAATCTATGATTGTGAGTGTTAGATCAAACTCCCAGCTTTTCTTTGAGTCACATTTCTTGTCATATACCATTAATACTGCCTTTGCTTTTAGCAGAATTTCTTGCCCTTTGGAGAAAAAAAGACCCAAATTCTCATGTATTTGTTCACAAAAGTATTTGTGAACAAAACCAGTGTATATTCTTTATTTGCATGTAATTAAAAATTATTTGCTTGTTACTATCAAAGTCCTTCCCTCAAGCATAAGATTATTAGAAGGGATCCGCCTTTCCTTTTGCTGTAGTGTCTTGTTTCATTCCAGAACGGACTGATTTTACTGAATTGGGTGAGTGATACCAACCATGCCTTTAGAAACCTTTGACTTGAAAGGTAGGATACTGTCAAAGTGTCTTAAATGATAACCTCTTATATCCTACATCCTGGCCAATGGCAATTTAAACATTAGTCAGTAATGTGTTCTGATAGGCAGAGGGGATAACTGTTCTGTCATGCATCCAGCACAGAGTTATAGAAGGCCAAGGGAGGCGATTGTCCCTCTCTACTCTGTGCTGATGTGGCCTCACCTTGAGTCTTGTGTGAAGTTTTAGGCACCACAGTATAAGAAGGATATAAAGCTATCAGAGAGAGCCCAGAGGAGGGCTAAGAAGATGGTGAAGCGTTTCGATGAGAAGTCATATGATGAGTAGCTGAGGTCACTTGATCTGTTTAGCCTGGAGAAGAGGAGACTGAGGGGAGACTTCATTGCAGTCTACAGCATCCTTGTGAGGGGAAGAGGAAGGGCAGACACTGATCTCTTCTTAGTGGTGAACAGTGACAGGACCGAGGGAATGGCCTGAAGTTGTGTCAGGGGAGATTTAGGTTAGATATTAGGACAAGGTTCTTCACCCAGAGTGTGGTTGAACACTGGAACAGGCTCCCTGGGGAAGTGGTTGTGGAACCAAGCCTGGCAGAGTTCAAGAAGCATTTGCACAAAGGTCTCAGGCACGTTGATTACCTTTGGGGGTCCCTTCCAACTCTGGATATTCTATCATTCTATGATGAACTCTTCTTCCCTACATTGAACAGTAGCTGACCTTTTGCTTTTATATGGCATCTATTTTCTTGATTAGTGTTACAATGCATTACCTTTATGAGCAGTTGTGCCACGTTTCTTTCATCAGTTTTGTTGGAAGTCACTTCTATGACTATTAATTATTTCCCATAAAATTCAGAGATACCAGCAACTGTCACAATAAAATAAATTTAAAAAAGCTATGATAAATACTTAAGCAAGTCTCATTCCACCTAAAATAGGGTAGTGGAACACAAACTTAAGATGATTTTGTTGTGATACACTATCATGAAATTCAGTGGCTTAGTACAAAAATCCTTTGCCAAAATCTCTACTCAGTGAGAAATTAGTTTTGTAGCTCTGCCTTGAAAATCAGGCATGAGACTTCTTGAAAAGGGATGCATTTAAAACTTGATATTTACTCTTGGCAATTAATATTTCCAGATATTTTTTTATTTTACAAGTGTTGGTTCAGTAAAAGGCAAGAATGAGAAAAATAATAGTAACTATGACACCCACATAATGATGAATATGTCCACAAATTTTAGCTTTTGGAAACCACCTGTCATTTCATACTTTACATTATTTCAGATTCCATATGATGAGCTGGTGCCATAAAATTCTCACTCATGTTAAGGAATTATTCAAGTTGCATATTCCAAGGGGATGAGAGAAAAATTTAAATAGAGAATCTTTATTCACACGATTATAGCACAATATTAGCATGATTTGGATGCCCAGGCTCCAAAGCCTAGGAGAATGAAATGCCCAGTCCAGCCTACAAAGTGCTGCACACTCCTTTTGTTTCCAGCTGTAGATGAGCACATTCATTATTTCCCTGTGTCAAGCACAGAAATTGATTGCAAATTAGAGGCATATGCTTTAACTAAAGACAGAAACTGAATTATGATTAGACTGTAACTCCAAATTACACCAGTATATGAAAATATATAAGCTGCAGGGGAACACAGCTTCAGATGAATTTGTCCTTTTTATGTCACAAATGAAAGCTATTCTTTGTCCAACAAAAACCCTAGAAATAGACAGTATTCAAAAAATCACAAAGTTGATGCAACACTTCATCTTGTTATTTGTCACTAAAAATGTCTTTTCAACAGTTTTATTTATTCCCTTCTCATTCATCTGGATAGACTTTTTTTCCCCTCCATTTTTTACTAATGGGTTCTTTCTAAGTATGGGAAAAAACCCTAAAAAAAACCCACCAAAGAAACAAAACAAAACCAAATCCAAAACAAAAACCCACCAAACATCCAAACAAAAAGCAGAGCAAGTATGTGAGAGAGAAAACAAGTCATCATTCAGTTGCAATGCCTCCCTCGATTCCACGGCTCCATTTTTTCTATCAGGAGAGGCAGATATTTTTAAAATTCTGTGTTGAAAGGTGTGAAGATTTCTTTCTACCTTTTTATTTCAGTCTGTGAGTTACATGCACTTTTGAAAGAATTTCCAGGTTCTCTAGTTGAAAGAGGCAATCATATGCCTGAGTATATGTAGAATAGGAACTGGCAATGGAGTACTTTTAATTTTTATTTGTTAAAGAAAAAATAGTGACTGTGACACCAACTTGAAAATAAGAAAGGACTTTATTTAATTGACAGAGTTCTGCATATACCTTTTTGGAAAGAAACTATGGCCTAGCAAAAATTTCTTTCAGTAATAAAAGGTCCATTCTGTCTACATCCAGAGAAGCCCGTATTTCCTTCCTATTAATTATTGGTGAAAGGAATTTTGTTGGAGATCCAGTCCTCATTTTAGCTTCTGTTCAAGAATTGTAATCATCATCTGAGTCTACTAGGACTGGCTCACAGGAAACTCAGATTTTCTTCTCAGCTTAGTGACAGACTTTTCTGTGAAAGCTTAGTCACTTCCTTATATTGCAATCTCCTAAAGAAATGACAACAGGGTAGTTACCAAATTATTATGTTACTTTGAGATTCCTGAAAGAATTATGTTAATAAAAGCAGGTAAGTAAATTAGGAACTATTTTCAAAGAAGTCAAAATTTGATGTAGGAAAAGAACCATATAACTTAGCTGACTGATGAGAAATGTCTTCTAAAACTGTCAAATCTTTTGCTGACATTACAAATAACAATATTTTGCTTTGGTGATTGTATGAAATATGTACCACTTTATATTCCATCCAAATTTTCCCTATTTTCACTTTTATTTGACTGGAACAGGAAATTTCTTTGAAATCTTGAATTTTTTTTTTTCCAGAAATTAAGTTCTATCCTTTAAATTGTTAAATGCTGTTCTCAATTGCTACTAGGGATCATTTTTCAGAGTGAAGGAGGAACGTGACAAGGCTCTTGAGAATCCAGTTTTACTCTGGGTTAGAGATCAGACTTTCAGTCCCATGCTTTGCCTTTCTGATGTGGCCTGACATCAATAAGTGTATCCTTTGGTTTAGCAAGAAATTATTTTTCTGGTCTCTGTTAGCAGGTAGGGATGGCACTGAAAGCATCTAACACCCTTTGATTCCTTTCAACTTTTTTTCTAATAAAAAAATTACAAGTTTCTTTTTCTTAGTATTTTGTCAAGTTTCAACAGATAAAAAAAGGGAACTTATACTCCTGAAGCCACATTTACTATGTTTCTTCTCCTGCATAGGACAAGCTGCAGTTTGGTTTCCATCAGCTCTCCTAGGCTCCTCTAATTTGCTCTGAATGTTTCTCAACTCTGTTTCCCCAAAGGCAACCCAGGTGGCAAGTTCCTATTAACCAGCTCTTTAGAAAGATGGTATGAGCAGATGCATCCAGCTACAATTGTCAGAAACCCTATTTCCCTTATATCTCTATGAATACAGTCTTGGATTTTTTAGAAGACTTTGTGCATATATGCAGGGATGAGTGAATTTTATTAACAGATGGAAAGTCACAGGTGGTTTTGCATGGAAACATAATTAAATTGCATTGATTGAATTAAATGTCAGACCAATATACAGCCTACTCATTCCACCCTGAATGGGGCAGATAAAATGCAGCTCCATACTCCTGCAGCAACCATTTTATGCTTTTGAAAAAGGAAGTTAATCTAGAGCAAACTCACTTGATGCTCCCTGACTCTGAAGCCTTCATCAAAATTATTCCCTCATCAGCTTGGGATGCAAAAGCAAATAAGCAAATCATTCACAATAAGTAGGCTTGCTTTTTTTTTTTTTCTTAGCATTTACACCAGTCATAGAGTTTCTGATGGCAGAGAACCCCTTTCTCATACCAGACAAAATTGACTCATGCATGCTTGGGAAGATCATACTGATGAAAAACAATTAAGAAGGAAGGAGAGTTATTACAGCTAAAGAGGGCTATCTAATTGCAAATACTGAGTAACATAATCTTTACCACAATATGAGGGAACACGCTGTAGTTTGTTTCATCTCTGACCTCAATTTACACAAAGCAAAAACCTAAGTATAGTCTAAATAATCTGGGGATAAGGACTTTGGTGTCTGTTGTTGATGTTTGCAGGGAAGGCACTTTACCATTTACATCTCAGATTATAGGTCATTAAAATAGAGTTAGTAATAAATGCCAGTAAGGGTCTAATGCAGCAAGGTTTTTGAACATCCGCAACTCTGTATGGTTTCAAAGTATTCACTTATTTACATATTTAGGAAATGCTCAAAGCTCAGTTTAGAAGTTATCAAATTCAGATCATTTTACATCAGTTGAACCAGTAAAGTAAAATCAGATCTTTGCAGGACTGGAACTGGTTTAATTAACTGATGCCCAATGAGAAATTCAAAGAACAGTCACTATAAAAAAATCTCTTAAGAGCTTCACTCATGTAACATGGGCCAGTAGAAAAGTTTTCCTCGAAAATCACAGAACTGCTGTAACTGTTCAAGTATCTTCAATTACCTGACTTGATTTGGAAACCACTTAAGAAGACACACATTATGGGATATTGTTTTCTTTCACTTCTATATGGAAAAAATGAAAGATGCTTTTCTTAAGAATTTAATTTCTTGGTTCTTGTTTGTGGCAAAATTCAGTGGAGCATCACATTTAAGTATAAACAGTCTAAAGTTTGCTTTCAATATTTTGAAAACTTTGAGGCTTTTTGTGTTCCTTGGTGTTTCCTTGTCAGAGGTCAATATGAAGTAAAAAAAAAACCAAACGCAATATTACAAGATACTCACAGAATTATACAGCTATTTAAGCCCTTAATCTACTGGGCTATGAATTTTGCAACAGGATTATTTCAGCTATATTCTCCTAATTTTACCTCAGTGAAGGAAATGTATGAATAGATAGAACACCACAAAATAGATTGTATGGTCTCTATTAGTGTGCGGGTGAAAAAACGTGTCTTTGGTTTCTTTCACCTGTTCGTTCATATGCACGAATAGTTCATCATCAGATGAAGGATGATAGATGAGGAATGTTTACATAGTCAGATACTGATTTCTCCTCTGTCAGTGCAAGCACAAATCTCTGCTACAGGGGAGAAGACTGCAGCAACCAAAGCTATTCAGCATAGTAATTCTAGTACTCGTTTAAGGTTCGTATGTGGTACTAGCTTCTACAAAGGTAATCAATCAGTTATTGTCTAATAAAAGCCTGCCTGGCCCTCAGATTGCCTCCATGTTACAGGATTTCAGTGCTGAATCTTCAGCTACAAATATGAATGTTCACAGTGTGCAGAGTTCTCAGAAAGCCCTTATGGCACTGACAAGTCATGCAGAAGTCTTCCAGCAAAGCCAGGGGCACAGATATGGAGCCAAATATTTTCTATACCAACAAATTTCTCCAGGGTATAAAACTAATTTTAGTTTTCAATCCCTTTCTTCTTGCAGAAAGTCCCAGATGCGTGTCAAATAACATAGCAACCATCTTGTGTGGTGCATTGCTGTCTATCAGAAACTAAGCTGAGACTAACACCTGAACTCGGTCTGTGAGCTGGAACCCCACAGAGTCCTTCAAACCACAAGACAGAGGCATAACCTTTGAAGCTGTCCACCTTCCCTGTTATTGGGTTGCTTAATTTGCTTGGAATTATCTTCAAAGTTAAAACAAGTAGGGGATTATGATATGTGATAACATAGGAAACAGAGTCAGGTGTTTCTGTGAATGCTTCAAATACACAACTGTGTTATGGAATTTTTCCTGTCTAATGGTTCAGAAGACACTCTAGAAGTCACATTCCCACAATGAACCACTTTCATTGCTGGGACTGAAACCCCTTTCCAGTGACCCAACAAGTGCGCCACTTGACCTCCTACACACATCACACCCACACAGTCAGACAAGGCTTCCTTACCAGCTTAACTCCAGGTTTCCCATAACAGAGTCTCATTTAATCATGGTGCAACAACAGCATAACAGCACAAGCTGGCTGTCTCTAAGGAGGGATCCTGAGCAAAGGACTGCCTGGGTTTCCATACTCTCACAGCCTATGTGTGTGAAAGTCTGGGGTCCTGTTGTGTCTCAGTCTGGTCCCCAGGCTGGTGCCACAGGTCCCCATACCCTTTGTTTTGCTAAGGGTTGATGCCAGTTCAGGGCCTCTTAACTTGGACTCCTACCATGCAGAGCTCATGCTACCTCCACTGAATGTAGTCCTCAACAACTAACATGAAAATTCCAGATAAGCTAATAATACACCTTATCATTGCAGGATTTCTTCCACAAATTTCACAGCAGATAATCTGAAACTTTGTAGGGTTCATTTTCAGATGGGGCTGGGGAGTGGTGAGGGGACAAAGCTCTCAAACACACAACAGAATCCTCTCAAACCTCTTTCCCAGTCTGAACTACTATTCAAGTAAGCTATATCCATATCCACTTTTTGATAACGATTAGAAACATTCATCAGGTGGATATTTGTTCACTGCAGTATATGGAAAGTGACATTAATTCCATATTCAGCAATAAACATTAATACTTATTATGTACCATTTTGTTACTTTGATCATCTAATAGAGAGATAGGAACAAACCCATGTGTCTTAGGTGTCCAGTTGCACACTGTGTACAAAGTATAAGGAATACTGGAAGTTAATTTGTCATAAACTTGTTGAGATCAAAAATTCTGGATCAAATTGTTGAATTGGTTGGAACTCCTTCTGGATCACACTTTACTGTTGGATGCATTTCTAAACGTCATAAAGTGCTGTACAAAAAAATTTAGAGCTAGAGCGAGTACAAAGGATGCCCAGACCAAGGCGTCAGACAAGTTGCTGATGACTACTGACATCCAGCTAGAAAGTCTGTCTGTGGTTTGGGGCCCAGATCAGGGAGTTCATGATCAGGAACAGGCTTGGCTGTGATGGGATCTGTAACTCAGGGAGGAGTCAAGTGCAAGGGCTTCTGCCCAAAGTCACCTCCCATGGGTAAGCCTCCCCCCCAGAGCTGTCAGGGAGCCTCTCCCAGGAGCCAGAAGGAAGAGGTGCTGCCTTAACTGCACTGTACCTAAGTTGACTCTGAGCTCAGGCAGACAGAACCCCAGGATGGGAGAGGATTTGCTCAAGGTCCTTCCAAAATAGTTGTTTTCCTAAAAAATGCTACGGTTGTGAAGGATTCAGCTCTTCAGCTGGACTTTTTTATCTATCTGCTCCCAGTCCACTGCAAATGTAAAGTAAATTACTTTGCAATTGCAGAAGTGTGGGGGTGTGTAAGGAGTCAATTAAGAAGAGTCAGCTGAGAAAAGGTAATTTGTTAAGACATGGTAACTTGGTTATTTATAATTTTTGCTATCTTTCCTAAAGATTTTTGACTTTCAGAGGGTTAACGACTTTCTAGTGTCTCATTGTCTTCTAATGAGGAAGACAGGATGGAGAGGGTAGCATTTAACTTTCAAGATTTATTGCCTAATTTTCTCAGTGTTGCATAATTCAACTCAATTACTCAAGACAAAGAAATGTCAACAGATTGATTTTGTTTCATGAAAATCTGCTACTGGAAATAACCTCTGTGGAAGTACATTTTTCTTGGAAAACAATTAAAAATTAGCTGGATATATTTTATATTTTTCCATTTTTTCATGCACTGACTATTACAACTTCAGCCTATAGACTGGATATAAAGTAGCCTACTGGTCTGATCCCATGTGAAAGAATATTTCTTCTAAAACTGTAGAAAAAAGAATGGAAGAAAACTAAATGAATTGATATATTTGAAAAAATTGTCCCTAATCTTGGAAAAAACCCCAATAATGAAATTATTTGAAATTTTTTTCTCAAGAGCGTGCATCAAACCAGTATTGATGAGTAGTTTTCAGAACCACAACTTGTATCTTAACCTTTATCCAAAATAAATGTCACAAACTTCCCAAGTCCATTACTGTGCTGAGCTCTCTGTAATAGTGCTGTGGTTTAATCTATGACACGTTGACCTTTCTAAGTTACTTACTGCTTCAGGTTTTTCCCTTTGATTAATTTTAGTAACTATTTTGATAAGTGCTATGAATTAGTAGGTACCACGATCCCAGAAGTCAGAGGTTTCTGATTTTTACCATTTCACTTACTTTTTTGAGACTAAAGTCCTCAGTATTTCAATGCCTTCCATTTTGCTCCTCTAAAATAGGACTGAATTATTTTAAATCTATAGTGATGAAATAATGAATGCTTGCACAGAGATTTGAGAATATAAAGTGCTCTATAAATATCAAGCATTATTATTACCAGTCTATAGTGGAAGAATGCAGTCCTGGAAGGAAATCCACAATCAATTCAAAGCTGAAGATTAAAATTAATGATTTCAGAAAAATTAGCAAATATAGCCTGAGATGTATGTGTTGTGTAAACACATTTTTAGAGACCTCAGACTAATTTAAAATGTTTCCCTGTCACACAAATCCCAACAAAAGTATAACTATTTTGTGCTCTGAAAATAAACAACAAAAAGGTCCCAAAGCCTTTGCAGGTCACAAATACACAATAACCCTAATATGGTCCCCATGAAATGATACGGGGTTCTAAATAAAGCTTCAACTTTGTTTTATTGTCTGGAAAAAACATAAACCTCTAACTCTAAGGAACGAAGGAGATAAAACTTCTAGTTGTATATCTGGTTAGAGTTTGGCACAGGACTTCTTGGGTATTTACCACAGTAGAGCTTACTGCACTGTAACCTCACAGTTAACACTGCCTGATACAACACACATTTCCAGGTGCATGGATAGTGGAATAACAGCTCCCTCCCCACTATCTTCTATGTAGTAGCTATGGGGTGTGTGTACCCTGGTACAGTATGTTAATTCATACTTGACCTGTGGTATTTGTGGTGTTTAACAACACTGCCTAAGATGGCCAAACATTCAGGGGACCAGAGTCTGATTTGCTATCTTACTTTATGCATATCTTTCTCTGTGTTACACTTTCTTCCTCAGACCACTTTTTTTTTCCTTAGGCAAGCTCTACTATGGAGCAAGTAATGCCGTTATTTTACATACTTGTGTTTTTTCATGTGGAAGAAGCCCAATTTCAGTCTATTGTGTCCTCCACAGTAGCTGTGGAATCCCAACAATATTATTGTGTTCCAATTATACTTTATTATTATATCTTTATTTTTATTGAGGTTGACATGAGATGCAAGGAGAGATTTTAAGACCTAAATCCAACAGAGTTGCTGATAATTAAGCAACAATATCTAGAGTTATGTTCCCATTTCTTCACTTATTTGCCACCAAAGTCAGGAAGCCTAAACTCATGAAGTACTACCTGAAAGAGTTGTAAACTTGGAATTCTGTTGCTGTAGATGTCCAAAACTGATCTAGACTGAGCAGCTCTGAATAGAACACCCCGTATTTATTATTTTTAGGGCATAGTGTTCAAGGAATGTGTTGTTTCCACAGTTATTAGACTCCTCTTCAAATCAAGTTTTTTTGAATTTTCCTGAAATTCTGAATTACCTTCTAGAAGGCTTACTAAAAAACAGGCAGAAGTCTTGGACTTACAGGTGTGCACTGAGCAAATGAAGTATTCTGACTCTAGGAGTGTGTTGGGCATGGGACTTCTGGAGCAGCTGGAGATGGCTTTTCTAGGAAGAGGTAAGATGTGTGAGCATAGGCACACAGTAGTGTTCCTCCTAACTTTTTGTCATAAAATATTTTTACATTTAATTTTATTTAGCTATGGGAAGGAAATCTCATTCTAGGGTGTCAGAGGTTGTTATCTGTAGAATTAATATTGAAAAAAGTGTGTAGGCTCTAAGTCAGAAAAGAGGACAGCTCAGGAGGGAGTTGTGGAGTACATTAGCTGGAAGTCTGAAAGAGGGTAAATGTCTCAGATCAATGGCATGCTGTGAGTAGCAGTCATGGTATGATGCTTTAGAGAATTAATATACCTGCAGCCTTTCTTCACTTGCTCATGACTTAGACATTCTTTGGAGAGTGGATATGAGAATGCTGAGAGGGAAAGCCTTTTCATATAAAATAACTATTGAAGGAGCCTAATTCTATTGAGAAAGGTTAAGATTTATATCTCACTGTCCTTAAAATTTCTAGAGAAGCAGGATTCCACACACATTTGAGTATTTCCTTTTGGCTAAGCTGGGGTTGTTTCCATGATATCCTCAACTGACTAGATTTTATCATGATGCATCTATACACAGACTAAGTGAGCATAGACACTTTTGGAGTATAAACAGTAATAGGATGAGAGAAAAATAGATTTTTAACAACTTGTAATATGTTACTAATCCACATTATAAACAAGATAAGAGTTTTATTTAAAAAAAAACATAATCTTACAGTGTCCTGCTATACTATAGAGAGCAGAAATAGTAATATAAATGAGAGTTGGTTGGAAATTTCCAACAAGCACTGAAAAGTTTTCACTTCACATTGAATAATTAAGTTTGTTCTGAAACAAAGGCTTGAACTGTGCCTCTTCATAACTTCTAGTACTGTAATCTCTAGGATATATTGACAGCTGTGCCCCCTTCTTTTCTTACTCTCTTGGGCTCAATTAATTGATATATAAAACACAGCAACTCTAGCAGAGGGGTTTGAAAGAAACTGTTGCATAATAACAAATGTGTTTGAAAGTAATGTATTCAGCTTCTTTGTGTGGAAACAAGGATCAAATCCTTGTTCAACAGTAGGCATAACAGAGTCAGAATTTGCACTAAACTAAGTGGCATAATCACTAAAAGCAATTCTGCAGCATGACTTTCTCAATTAAGATTTTTTTTCCCCATGAAACCTAGACTGTAATAAAGAATACAGTAAATCCAGATTTTAATCTACCCAATGTCAGATTAAAGTAAACCAGAATAATGTGTTATCTGATGTCCTATAGCCATTGCAAAATCAGCATAAAATCCCTTGATCCTCTCTGACTCAAGAGCAATGCACTTGTCAGCCTACACCTGATCCAGGCACGTCACATTTTGCCAGGTAAGTGGTGTAGCAAAACACAGATCCAGTATTTAGTTATCACTAATATACAAACTATCATGAAATTTTGAAATCCCAGAAATGCCCAGGGGATGGTAAAAGGACATCCATCCTCAGAATGAAATGAATTGTTGGGACCCTCAAGAAAAGAAAAGATTGTCCTTACATTGCTGGTTATTTTTAGGGTATCAACAAGATAAGAGGCTATTCATACTGTCCTCTTTCAACAATATAATCCTTTCTATTGCCCATGATAAAGCAATAATGATATAGGATTCTTTTTTATAGAAGATTGGCTTTAAATTCGTTTTTTACTTACATTGTAACAACTCTGCTAGTGAGCATTTTGCCATCAATAATATCTTTTCCTGAAAGTTGTCTCAGCATTTCATATACATCTTATTCTAACCAGTGTTGTCAATGACTGCTGGACAGAAAATGAAATGTCTAGGTTCTTGAAAATATTATCTCAGCAATGGGTACTAGCTGGCAGTCATCAATGGATATGTAATTGACAGCAGAGGTGTTTCTACAACATTATGATATGGGGGTACCTTTGGATGTATCATATAAAAAAAAGAAAAAAGGAAGCCTATAATGCCTAGAAATAATTTATTTCAACTCTCACCTGCCTTCTTAAAATGTATCTTACATATCCCTAAAGGTATTTAAAACTCAAATAATGCAGAAATTTTTGCTGCTACAAACAGGTCAAAATCCAATTCACCAATTTATCTGTACAAAGTAAAATAAAGTTTTAATTAATAAGTGGGGAATTTTCAAGCCTCATCCAGAATTGTCACTTTTGTCAGATTTGTAGACACTATAAGAAAAAGCTGCAAACTAAAACTTTGCACAAAGTCCCACTCTGTGTTTGTTCTAGGAAGTGAGAAGCCTTAAAAGAACAGTTGAATCAAGCTCAGAGTCATGATGAGGAAAGAAAAAGAAATATTAAAGATTTAAGAGACTGAAATATGTTCCTTGTTAAGAAACCCAGGCTAGCTATTTCTGCTCTTGAATTTAGTGTTCCTGACAGTGGCAGCAACAGTACCACCTAAAGAAACAGAACTGCATTTTTTTGTGCAGCTAAATAATTAAAAAGAAAGAAAATTAGTACCTCTACTAATCTTCTACCTCAGAAACACTTCCAAAATGTTATATATGATGCCAGTAATCTCCTTAACCAGCAGAAATTCCACAGCTGAATATTTGTAACCTTTACCTTTGAATGTTTTAATTATGCTTTTACTTCTAGGTTTTTACCAGATCTACAAATTCCCTGATACAGACTAACACTCCTGGAGGTTTGCAGGGCCACTTAGAGGAGTGAGTGTTTTGTGACATTTTGTGACTATTAGTGAGATCTGTCTGTCTTGGCTTATTTCACAAGCATATCCCACAAAAAGCTTTCTTGCTGGCTTAGCAGTTCTAACAATAAGCACGAAGGAACCTCCAGGCTTTAGACAGCATGAATCATATTGTACCTTCTGTATAAAAGGCTCAAAACTTTGAAAAACTAAAGAAATATTGAGACCAGAAAGTTCCTGACATTTTTCTAAAGCATGTTGAGTGTCAAGCCTTGCATTAGACCAAGGAGTGTTTTCTGACTCTCCTTATAATGGAATAGTAAAATAAAAATTTCATGGCTAGGCTTCGAGAATGAAGATTTGAGAAGGGCTCTACCCACACTTGCTACAAGCGTGCTGATGGCTAAAAAGGCCAATGCAAGATAGACAAGTCCTATTGCAGAAGGTATAGCAGAAAGATTCCCCAGGTGATATCGACGACGCAATTCTTTCTGCTTTGTCTTTTCTCCTCGAGAGTGATCCTGCGTGTGTTCTCAAAAGCAGCAGCAGCGTTATAGATGGTGTGTCTCCAGGCCTCCCGATTGGAGGCCAGGATAGACCAATGGTGGTGATCAATATGGCCAAGGCTGAGGGATTGTTTCAGGGAGTCCTTGTATCTCCTCTTCGGGGCTCCTCTCTTGCAGCAGCCAGTGGCAAGTTCCCCATAAAGCACGATCTTGGGGAGGCGATGGTCCTGCATCCTGGAGACGTGCCCTGCCCAGCACACCTGTGTTCTCAGCAGCATGGCCTCAATGCTCGTGACTGCTGCCTGTTCAAGGACAGACGTGTTGGTCACATAGTCTGTCCAGTGGGCTCCCACTACACAACAAGCAACATGCTGTTCTCTTTAGTATATATGCCCCAACCCTCCAAGCTGACCCTGCTGAAAAAGATAAATTCTACAACAACCTACGCTGCCTTATCCAAAAGGTTCCTGCAGATGATAGTTCATTATCCTTGGGGATTCCAACGCCAGAGTAGGACAGAGCTCTGAAGCCTGGAAAGGAGTGCTAGGCAAGCACGGTGTTGGGAAAATAAAAATAAAAACAATTAAAAAACCCACAAAAAAACTAAAACAAACAAACAAACTAAATTGAGACCAGATGCAGCACCTCTTAGTTCAGAATATGTAACTTTCTCTGTGCAAGAATGTCTTGACATAGGCTACAGCATGTAGATGATTAAAGGCATATAATTTACTGTGTGTAGCTCTCCAGTGCTCACCCTTTACTCATGACAGCATGGCTCACAGGAGAAGCCCTTCTTTTGGTTCTTAACATGCTCTTGTAGCTCTTCACAGTTGTGTGTATGAAGGGCAAAGCAGCACTTTTCTGCTATTCTCTCTCTCTCCTCTTGTTCCAGAATCAGAGTGGTACTCCTGGCTGTATCTTCACTCTGCATGATGCTGCCCCATCAATGGCAATGTTCATCTGTGCCTTTGTTCCACTCATCTTTCTGTCCCTACTCATGTATTTCTTCCACCTATGAATGTATGAATATGGAAAGGTGTTTTCTTGCTTCATCCATCCCTACTGCTTATGATGTTCCTCCTCTATCTATGTAATGACAGAAGGGAAGAAAAGAAAGAGGTCACTGAGGAGCAGCTGCTTTCCCTCTCTATCTCACATGTAAGGAAAAGAGGTATTCACATTAACTCTGTGGATGAATTACTCATCCAAATTTCTGGTCTTCAATTTTTCAATATTCCACAGTGCCACATGTATTATCTCTATGATCAAGGCCTCTGTGCAGTTCTCTTGCCCTCCTGCTTTCAAGTACATGGGGGGTTTACATGATCCCTGCTTTATTTCCATTTTCACTACTGATTTCTATTGTTTGGAAGCTCACATCATCTACGTGGAAGATGGCATGACAGCTGGATAAGAAATAGGAATGCATGTGAGTAGGAAGAGATAAAGGTCAGGAGTATGCTCTCATTCTGTGCTCTGCTCTCAGGCTGTCAGGCCTGTAGTTCCTCAGATACTCTCTCCAACCTTTTTTGTGTGTCACACTGGCCAACCTCCAGTTGCCTGGGCCCTCCCTGGTTAACCAGGACTGATGAGAAATCATAAAATCATAGAGCCATAGAGTATACTGAGTTGGAAGGGACCCATCAGGGTCATTGAGTCTGACACCTGGCCCTGTACAGGACATACCAAGAATCACACCAGGTGTCTGAGAGCATTGTCCAAACACTTCTTGTACTTAGGCAGGCTTGGTGCTGTGACCCCTTCCCTGGGGAGCCTGTTCCAGTGCCCAGCCATCCTCTCAGTGAAAAACCTTTTCCTCATACTAATCTAAACCTCCCCTGACAGAGCTTCATGCCATTTCCTTGAGTCCTTTCACTGGTCTCGAGAGTTAAGAGATTGGTACCTGCTCCTCTGCTTCCCCTTGAAAGGATGGAGAGTGGCTTGGCAAACTCTTCCACCAGCATCCTCAGTACCCATGGGTGAATCCCATTCAGTTCCATAGACTTGTGAGTATCTAAGTTGCCTGGTGGTGAGGAAGGCTGGAAGCTCGTATGTCCTGAGGAGGTTAGATGAATCAGAACAAAATTTTCCCAGAAATGTTGTACACCCTGTAACCTTGAAGATGTTCAAGATTTGACTGGACAAGGCCTTGATTTATTAGATCTGTTTCGGGCAGGGAGTTGGACTTGGTGGCCTCCAGAGACCCCTTCCAAACAAAATTATTCTGTTTCTGCGCAGAAAGATATATTAATTTTCTAAACCATTCCACACCGGTGATGAAAGGTGTCTTGGGAATTTTCTGTATGAAAGGAGTATTGGAAATTTAATGAATTGTTATAATTATTACTGTTATTATTATTATTATTGCCAATATTAATTTTGTATGAGAGGAAACTTCTGGTAAATACAGAGAAAGAAGTACATGGAATCCATTTGCCATGCAGAAACCTTATGCAAAACAAAACCTGTGTGCAGAAGCATAAAGAAAAAATATTATTCCAAAAATAACAATCTGGCAGTAACATGCTGCCAAACTGCCATTTCTCTCTATGAATTAATCTTTCATTTCCTCTCTGGATTTACCATAGCTGTTATGTTGGGAATACACTTGCAATTGAATTGAGATCCTTTTAGTCTCATTCCTCATGCTACAACATAATAAACACTTTTATTGCCCAAGTTTGCTCTGTATGTATATTGTTAAGAATCACAGAATTTGTCTTATACTTGACTGCACGAAATCAATAAGAAGAAACACCTTTTAAAAGTACAGGGGCCCAGAGGATTTTCACACAACCAATCAATGAATATAGAAAGTGTTGTCACAATAAATAAATAAATAAAATCACTAATATCTGCCAGTCTCTCTTGCCTTAGAAATGAAAATAACTGCATTTTCACATTTATGTTCTCTCTGAATATTGTCCTAGAATAACTTGACTCTTATTGCATTAGAAAAGCTCTGATTAGCTTTGATTCTGACTGATAGGAAGAACTATTTGAATCAAATAGAAATAGGAGCTTGGAAATACTGGAAAGCAGCATGGTTTTAATGTAAAGAAATAAAACAGTCCCACTTTTGAAAGAATCTGAAGCATTTTCCTAGGATTTTACCCATTAAACATGGACTATTTTGAAAAGCAGTCAGATCTCTCTACTCTTCAAGTTTCTCTAGAAGGTGTTAAAATTTTTACTCATGAGTGAGACACTGTGGCAGATGGACTTCTTGATTTTCATCAATGTTAAGTTTATTAGTATCTTAATTTTTCCCAAAATTATATTAGACTGCCAAAAAAGTTTTCCTTATCCAACTTACTATGCTTATTCCATGTATAACAGATCTTTCCATTTACTAACCAAAATGAATGATCCTTTCTTCTTTCCCCCTACCTTCTGCTACACAGAATTCTTTTTGGCATATTTGTACAGTTTAGAAATGGAATTCTGGCTTAAATATTTAGCACTCTGAATGAAATAATAATTTTCAAGAATTATGAAAATCAAATGCTTTCTTTAGAAAATATCACAGTCAGTATTGTCAGCAAGTCAGACACTTACGAAAGATGAGAGAGAAGTACGTGTACATCTCCAAAAGTTATCTGTCTGCTTCTTTGAAAGGAAGCAAGAGAGAGAAGAGAGACACTCTTAGATAGTCTCTGTAGCTTGTGAATTAAATCTGACTGGTTGAGATTTCCAGTAACATTTAATAAGGGAAGGCAGCTGTGATGTAGGTTCAGTAGGTGAAGTTATGTCTAGGATGAAATTAAGTCTAAAACTGGCATTATTCTTTGCCACAGCAGAAATTCCCCTGCAGCCTGGGGTGAAGACTATGTTGAGGCTGCTGTGCCCCTGCGGTCTGTGGAGGTCCATGGTGGAGTCAGTGGGTGTGTGCAAAGGAAGCTGTGACCTTGTGGGACACCCACACTGGAACAGATTTCTGGCAGGAAATGTGAACCTATGGAGAGAGGAAGCCATGCTGGAGAAAGTTTTCCAGCAGGACTTGTGACTCCAAGCAGGACTGACGTTGGGAAGCATGTTCCTGAAGGACTGCACCCTATGGAAATGGCCCACTCACTTCTGAGAGGAAGGAAGGCATCGCAAGGCAGACAATATCTTCCTCTTGAGGGAAAGAGGAGGTGCAGGCACTGATCTGTTCCCTGTGGTGACCGGTGACCTAAGGGAATAGCCTGAACTTGTGTCAGAGGAGGTTTAGGCTGGATATTAGAACAAGGTTCTTCACTCAGAGGATTGTTGGACACTGGAATAGGATCCCCCAGGGGAGTGGTCACAACATCAAGCCTGAAAGAATTCAAGAAGCATTTAGATGATACTCTCAGGCACATGGTACTACTCAGGGATGGTCCTGTGCAGGGCTAGGAGTTGGACTCAATAATCCTGTGTGTCCACTCCAAGTCAATGTGTTCTGTGATCTGTGATGCAGTGATTTTTAAGATTTTGTTTTATTTCTCATTATCTTACTCTGATATGGTCGGTAATAAATTCAATTAATTTCCTCAAATTTAATCTGTTTAGTCTGTGATGGTAATTGGTGAGTGATCTCTTCCTGCCCTTATCTCAGTCCATGAACCTTCCATTTGATATTTTACTTCATCCTGGTGAAGAGGCTAGTCACAAAAGGGCTTTAATGGGCAGCTGGCATCCAGCCAAGGTTGAACCACCACATCAGGTATCTGTAAATTTC
>NW_020955832.1:0-2411 GCF_003031625.1 Empidonax traillii | reverse complement strand
AATAAAACTTCTCCTATCTGAAACCATTTGCAAAGGAAAATTAATGCTAACATCTCTAAAGGCTTCAAGGTAAAATAAATATTGCTCTGAAGGGCATGTTATTTAGATAGGTTGGGGGCTGGGGAGAGAGAAAACAAAATAAAGAATTAAAATGTAAGTGAACAGTGAGCAGCAACAGAAAGGCTGTTTAAATGCATGGTACAACACCTTCCTCTGTCTCCTCAGCAATGTGAATGGTTTGTCTTACATGCCTTGGGAATATTCTTCTCTTTCTCTACTGTTAATTACTGCATTAGTACATTTTAAATGTTTAGAGGGGAGGATGGGGAAGCTGCTCGAAATTATTTCCAAGCAGGACTTTCAATTCAGATGCTCTGTTCTCTTTCAAGTTCCACCTCTCCTGTTCATTCTTCCTTACTTTCCTCAATGTGTGCATTTGCTGAGCATGCAAAAGAAGAGAAGCTGTGGATTTATAGCACACTTAATTCTCAAGCAAGTGAGGATCGATATTCAGGACACAAGGTCTGCCCTACCCTGATAACCGTAAACCTCCCATCTATCACTGGACACCTCAGGGAAACTCACAAATCACTTGGTTATCCCATCCTGGATTCTTCCTGATTCCTTGTTTAAGCTTAGCTGAGTACACTACGTGACTCTTCTGTGGCTGTTCTACTCCTTAGGACTTAAAGGGAGCCAGAAGCTAAGTGGGATAACAAGGCAGGAAGAGGCACTAGCATTGCCAGTGGGGGCCCAGACCCACAATACAGCAACTGGCAAAGAGGGAACGCACATTTGGTAATGGAAGCTGGTGTCACAAACAGTACAGTAAAGCCCCAGCAAGTCCCTAGTGAAGAGGCAGGTTGTAAGGCAAGCAGAAACCCTAGCCTGCAGGGTTTCTGTCAGCATCTTTCCAGCTCCACTTCACCTGAAGCTATTAATTAGTTTTAAACCTATTCTGAGTGATTTCCTAGAGAAATAAGTTACTAGTGGAGAATGTGTTCTCCTGATAGACACCATTCATCAATGACACATTTATTTCATGCCATATCTTTTTCCTTTAATCAAGCATGTATGCAAATTGTGGCCATGAACATCACTTTATGTGGTTAAAGAGACGCAGTGTCAATGAACTTAATATACATGCACAAGTATTTGCATATCTGTAGAATCTTGATTACAGAGATGAGTATTTTGATCCAAGGCAATTTAAACCCTGTATCTTAAGTATGAGTTTGCCTGCACAGATATGACCCTACTATGATGTTGCAATCTAGATTCTTAAAGCCTTATTATTTAGATTTAGGTGCTTATGTGAGTAACTGACGTTCAGTTTTAACAAAGAAGTTTCTTTCCTTAATTTTTATGATTAAAAGCTTGGATCCTTGAACTTTAAAGGTCGTGATAACAGAAGACAAGCTAAATATATCTTCTTATTTAATTTTATTTCATTCCATAGAAGATAATGATTAGAAAATTATTCTGGTAGATGATTTCTGATTTGCAAATTCAGAGGTATCAATATTGCAAGAATCCACCTACATAAAAGCTTTATCACAAATATATCTTTAATTCTTTGGTCTATAGGCCTTGTAATGGAGTCTTTATATGTTTTTACCTTAATTACTGAAGTTCAGAGACAGTTCTTTTCATTTAGTCCTCTGACAAAAGGGTCTGTCTTGGTAGTAAGGGTTTTCTTAATACTTGCAGGTACCATTATAGGGTGAATTCAGTACCCTTCTAATTCTGACTTGGTTCTGAGACACTAAATGATGAAGTTTTTATCTCTCTGAAAATAAAAAAACTATTATACTTAATTTTTGTAGTTTCTGTAATTATCTCCTGGCAAGCCTCTGTATAGTCTGTGCCCTGTCTATTTAAAGAAAATGAGCTACTATTAGTCTAGATTGCTTTTTTAAATCCTCACTTGGAACACATTCATATTTTGAGGTTTCCCCTATCCAACTGCTTGGGAAACAAAATGAGCTTTTATAAATCATTTATTATAATTTCTAAGTGACATAATTCAGTTACATGATCAAAAATTCACTAGTTACAGCTAGAATCAGTTATTGCGGAAGCTTTGCATCTTACAGAAGTGGTCTTTTTTCACTGAGAAATCAAGTTGAATTGATTCAGATCAGATTACTAGGTTTCTGTAAATGACAACATTTAGCATTTTATTTCTTCAATATATTTAACAGTTTTAGGAAAGTTCAGAATTTCTCAGACTTTTGTATTTGGTGCCTGTGTATCTGAGTCAAAACAAGTTCTGATTATATGAGACAACGCATCTTGTTGTCCTGGATTTTCTACATAATTTCTACCAAATTAGTCTTTTACACAAAATATATACTCCAGGTACAGTACTTCCAAGATTTAAATTTAATGATGTGGAAGAAAAATTATCC
>NW_020955831.1:621833-627253 GCF_003031625.1 Empidonax traillii | reverse complement strand
GAGCCACACCATGCTCCCGCAGACTCTGTGCTCCTTACTCTGTTCTCCCATATCAGGCAATCGTGGCTTTCTGGCAACCTGGCAATGTACCCACTAACCTAACCTGTTGTAAGGATACAAAGAGTTTTAAGCTCATTTGGCCTTTTCTTTCTGAGAACCTAGTAGCTAAAAGGTTCAGTTTTTCTGTATGACATCGTTTGGTTAAGTAGCTTGGCTTTCATAGGCCTAGGTGTAGTGAGATGGCAGATTTTGTCTCATCTGTAGTTTAAGTCCTTGACCAAGACCATTATTCAAAGAAAACAGAACTTATACTGTGTTAGAAAATTAAGCTTATCCATGAAACATTTATTGAGTGGTCTGTCATTAACACAAACTATAATACCCAAACAACAAAAATCAGATCTGATCTGCATAGGCTTGGGAAGACAAGTTAGTAGTGAGTGTGGCTGTAAGCAGAAGGCGACTAGTGTTCTAATGCCCATTGTACCTCTTAAAATCTTTTCCTTATCCTATAAGTATTTTTGACTTTATAACCCATCTCCAATGTCCTGTTGAAAGATTTGAAGATGCTAAATTATACCTCATTTTTCTAGATGATCACATAGACAAAAACAGATTCCTTGAATCTACAGAAATTAGCAAAGGAAGTCCACCCATTTTTAAAATAGATATTTTCTTATGCTTTACTCAAAATTTATAGTATTTCTCAGCCCTGATTTACAATGTCAGTGGAAAGTATTCATCACACAGGCTTTAGGATTAGATATGTCTATCTATATTTGAATATCATTAATGACAAATGAAATGTGTTGAATAATAATGACAATGACCAAACCATATAAACAAAAATTTCACTAGCATAATTCCTGATAGTTTAATAGTCTTTAGGGTCTTGAATTTTGAGGCCTATTTCATACTTTTTATAATTCAATAGTTATGGTTATTTAGCTAGCTTTTTCAGTAGTTTTCCACTTTACTGAGGCTACAATACTGTTAATAAATTAAATGTCTAATTTTCTGCCCCTGACAAGTGGCATGCTACCATTTTTGTGTGTACCCTTTCCACACGGCATTCCCTTGGGCTGATGTTTGAACCCTTGTATCTTATTGCATACCTTTCCATGTCAACAGGGGACACTGTCCTCACAGTTTAACTCACTTCCCTTAAAAAACCCACGTAATGTACTCCAGGTAGGCGGTTTTCAATTGTCCCTGGCCCATGCCTTTCCCCACTCTTTGTACAAGTGTTTTCTGAGAAGGTGCTAATTAGGCATGTTCCATGTCAAAGCACAGGCCAACAGTTAGGCAGTATGTAAAATCATGTGCCATTACTTAAGGCTAGGACCAAGTATACTTTACCAGGATAGGCAAGGCCTGAGGATCCAAAAAATTCATTATTGCTTTTATCACCCTAGAAAAATAATAGTATTAGACTTGCAAACCTAAAGATTTTGTGGTTGTTTTTTTCGTCTTCTTAAATTCCTCCAAAATTTCTATTTTATTAAATAAATATTATTAATAAATAAATATTAATTAAATATAAAAGTTTTTTCATATTCTACCTTCGATTTCCCATAGCCTGAAACAAAATCCATTACCCTTCAAATACTGTCATTTCACGGGATGTAATCAGGAGGGATTATATGGACCAATGATACACTGAGTTCCTTCAAGATGCTTGTGAACAATGTGTTAAAAAAAGATTATTTCTTTATGTATTAAGCATTCTGTGTTTTATTAGATAGTGGGGAGAGGGGGACATGAAAAAGCTCTCTTCAATTTTACTTGTATTTATTATCATTTGTAAGTCTGGATAATCAACTTTAATGTTTGTTGTGCTAGCAATTAGTGTCAAGCTTATACACAGATGGTGCATTGTTCTTCTGCTATAGAATGGACCTCTCTGAAGAATTAGCAGCACCACTGATTTGCTA
Organism: Empidonax traillii; assembly: GCF_003031625.1. NCBI lineage: Eukaryota > Metazoa > Chordata > Aves > Passeriformes > Tyrannidae > Empidonax > Empidonax traillii. The sequence goes on along the minus strand of NW_020955831.1, from coordinate 625,319 downwards.
AATGCTGAATATTCAGAATTCCTGTTGCTTAAGAAAGCTGATATTAAACTAATTTTATGGAAAAAATTGACCTCATCTACCACTCTACATTTGATGTTGATATTTTACTTGCAAAAGCTGAATTGTGGTTTATAATTAAGATGCATAATTTTACTTCCTAAACAAAAGGTTGTTAACTCAAAACTACGTTCAATTGCCTGCTTTATTACACATTTCTCTCAGATTTTAGGTTAGGGAGAACTTCAGTACAGATCCTCAGTTGATTTTGTGCTGAATCTGATACAAATTAAATTCGTTATGCACTTTTTATTACAGACCTTAGGCTCATCAGTTATTTTTTCAAAGTGTCTCTTGAAATGTGTCTGTTGAAACACTAATAATGGAATAGGAAACAAACCCCTTATATTCTCAAGAGTTTTATTTTTCTTTCCACCCTGTTAGCTATTAGACATACTATATTTGAGTACAGAGTGACTATGCTGCAGAAAAGCCCAGATGAGCTTCTGATCCTTGTTTCGGCTTTATCATGTTTGGGTCTCCCTTGGCCAGTCTGCACAGGATCCATAAAGGGCCCTTCTAATGCATTGAGGATGGTCATGCTATTCTGCAGTGAAGAACTCTGGCTTGTAACTCTCCAGAACATATCCTTGTATGTAAATGGATTCTTAAGAGTTGTCTTCTTTTGCAGTTAAATATTTTATTTTGCCAGATTCTCAGTCCCAGGTTCTGCATTTCACAGCATACTTGTATTTTGCTGAAGTAAGTGAGCTTCTACCTCTTTGCCTCATACATTAAGGTTTATCCTTTTGAAGGGAAAACCTGTTCTTTTGTGAAAATTTGTGCTATGTAAATGCTGTTCTCATTTTTTTTCTTTTTTTATATATAGGAAAAAAATTGTTTCATACTGTCTTGAAAACAGCGGGCCTGGTTCTTTTATATTTCTTTTTGGTTGTCAGGAGCTTTCTGATAGAGCTTCAATAATCTAGAAAGATTTGACTGATACAAAGTAAATCTTAAATTTGATTGCCTCAGCCTGCACACTTACCACAAAACCTGCATATTTCCATATTTCCTTTGAATTTTGGTAAAGCACATAGGATATAGGACAAGTTCCTACTTACATAGACTGTTGAGTGTGTAAATGATATGATGACAAATATTTCAGTGGCATGTTTTGGAGTAACTGAACAAACTGCAGGAAATCATGTCAGAGATGTGCTCTTGTAAGACTCAGAATTTTGCTTTATTCTTCCAAAGATTCAGAAAGAAGTACTGTTGATATGGGCAAACATTAAGGCTATAGATCACCAGATGATATAAAGTAATAGAGACCCTTTTTCTTTGAAATTTTAGAATGCATTTAAACTTAGTTGAGACTCTGACCCTCTAAGGTTTTCTGCTTTCCAGTATTGTACATTATGACCTTGCTTAAATTTGTCCTCGAGAACCTTCCTTGATTGAATGAAAAAGAAGTTATGTGTTGAATATTCAATTATGTGTTGAATAGACTGAGAGATGAATGTGTAGAAGGTACTTCTCTACAGAAAATCTACGCCTCTTTAACAGTCTTCAGCTCCTCTTTTTTTTTTCCATTTTCCTTTTTTTTTCAGGGTGCTCAGCTATGGCATAACCTTACTCCTATGGTCAATGGCCTGAGTTGGAAAAGAATTAGTTTAGTGTTAAATGCTTTGGAAAATTTGTATAACATATCTGGTTATGCTTTTATTATTGCAAAAGCTTTTCTAAGTTCTTACCTTTTTAATAGCACTTTTAACTTTTTCCTGGGAATATATCTTCATTTCTAGTACTTCTGCAGAGAAAATAGAATTATCTAGGGTAACTTAGAAAGAAACATATGCGTAAATATAATTATTAAATGTTTTCTTCCAGACACAGTTATTCAATAATGTACCTAATTACTCCCTCACCTTAAGAAGAAGCATTTAGAAAAGTGTGACATGACGCAGATCAGGAAAATGGAAGTTATATTTTATATAAAGTTAGATAAAATTTAGTGTCACTAGATAGCACAAAAATAAAATATTAAAAACAAATAACTTAGATGGGCAGAATCACTAGGTTTATAGTGACTGGCTTTGGTAAATCCTTTATATTCTCATGCAGCAGAAAAGAACAAAGAATGTTTAAGGAAAGTGTCAGTTGGAGGGGAGAGGGAAGAAACTACATATCTATACCTATATTGATATCTATATCTATCTGTATCTATATTTATATCTGTCTATATCTATCTATATCTATATCTAATACCTATCTATCTATATCTATCTGTACTACATCTATCAATCAGCCTGTGATGGATCTAATATCACAGTTGTGCAAATATAATAAAGGCCTTAATAAAGGTTTTACTGAAATAAAGGCTTGTTATTTTTAATTTAATAACAAAGGAAAGTTTGTGCTTCATACCAAAAGATGATCACTTTCTAGGGCAAGAGAGCTTTTCCCTTCTGCACTGGTAAGCAGTGGTTAGCTGGATATGTGGGAAAAGGTAATTTACCAATTATTCTTCAAGTAGGAAAACATGGATTTTCTTCTCATTATGCTGTTTCAAAAGACTGAGTACCCTGACTTGTTTAACAGTTTATGGAGATGTGCAGTGTTGTCTTCATGGGTCTAAGAGGACAAGAACTTAAGTAGGGGACATACTCTGAAGGTCTACCTCCAGTCTAAAAATGGTCTTCGTAACACATCTATTGAGTCTCATGGGACAGCTCAATCTGTTCTTATTATTTTACAACAACAATATATTTTAAAACATGCAAACATGTATTGTTTAAATAGAAAAGATGTATTGTAAAACATGTACATGACTTTCAAATACATGACTTCTCTATGAGCCTCAGAAGTCTTTGTGAGATGCCCATAAATATGGGGGTTTTTTCTTAGTCATCTTTGTTACCAAGACAAAAAGACATTAATATGTCATATTAGTAGCTGTTTGTGAACTTCCGAGTCTTCATCATAATGGACCAGTGCCAAATGTACTAACTAGTAGAGGACTTCACTAGTAATAATGGCTTCCTCTGAGTGACCAAAGACAATACACAACTTAGCATAGAATCATAGAATCATAGAATCAGATGGGTTGGAAAGGACCTCTGAGATCATCAAGTCCAACCCTTGATCCGCTACCACCACAGTTACTAGACCATGGCACTAAGTGCCACATCCAGTCTCTCCTTGAATACCTCCAGGGACAGAGAATCCACCACTTCCTTGGGCAGCCCATTCCAATGCCTGATCTGTAAAAAATTTCTTCCTAACATCTAATCTAAACCTCCCCTGGCAGAGCTTGAGCCCATGTCCCCTTGTCCTATTGTTGGTTGCCTGGGAGAAGAGACCAACCCCCACCTGGCTATAACCTCCCTTCAGGTAGTTGAAGAGAGTGATGAGGTCACCTCTAAGCCTTCTCTTCTCCAGACTAAACAACCCCAGCTCCCTCAGCCTCTCCTCATAGGCCTTCTG
>NW_020955831.1:618087-621489 GCF_003031625.1 Empidonax traillii | reverse complement strand
CCCCTTGTCCTATTGTTGGTTGCCTGGGAGAAGAGACCAACCCCCACCTGGCTATAACCTCCCTTCAGGTAGTTGAAGAGAGTGATGAGGTCACCTCTAAGCCTTCTCTTCTCCAGACTAAACAACCCCAGCTCCCTCAGCCTCTCCTCATAGGACTTGTGCTCAAGTCCCTTCACCAGCCTTGTTGCTTTTCTCTGGACCTGCTCCAGTACCTCAATATCCTCCCTGAACTGAGGGGCCCAGAAATGGACACAGCCCTCCAGGTGTGGCCTCACCAGCGCTGAGTACAGGGGAAGGATCACTGCCCTGCTCCTGCTGACCACACTGTTCCTGATCCAGGCCAGGATGCCATTGGCCTTCTTGGCCACCTGGGCACACTGCTGGCTCATGTTCAGCTTCCTGTTGATCTAAACTCCCAGATCCCTTTCTGCCTGACTGCTCTCCAGCCACTCTGTGCCCAACCTGCAGCACTACGGGTGTTGTTGTGGCCAAACTGCAGGACCCGGCACTTGGCCTTGCTGAACCTCATCCTGTTGGAATCAGCCCATCTCTCCAGTCTGTTCAGGTCCCTCTGCAGAGCCCTCCTGCCTTCCAGCAGATCAACACTCCCCCTTAACTTGATGTCATCTGCAAATTTACTAATGGTACACTCAATCCCCTCATCCAGATCATCAGTAAAGATATTAAACAGAACTGGGCCCAGCACTGATCCCTGGGAGGCACCACTGGTGACCGGCCACCAGGTGGATACAGCCCCGTTCACCAGCACTCTCTGGGCCTGGCCCTCCAGCCAGTTCTTAACCCAGCACAGAGTGTCCCTGTCCAAGCCGTGGGCTGCCAGCTTTTCCAGGAGAATGCTGTGGGAGATGGTGTCTCCACACTATCTTTGCTGAAGTCCAGATAGACACATCCACAGCCTTCCCCTCATCCACCGGGCATGTCACCTGTTCACAGAAGGAGATGAGGTTGGTCAGACAGGACCTACCCTTCCTTAACTCGTCTTGGCTGGGTGTGATCCCTTGTCCATCCTGTAGGTGCTGTGTGATTGCACTCAGGATGATCTGTTCCACAACCTTGCCAGGCACAGAGGTCAGGCTGACTGGCCTGTAGTTTCCCTGGTCCTCCCTCTGGCCCTTTTTTTGGATCAGCATGACATTTTTCAACTTCCAATCATCTGGGACCTCCCCAGTGAGCCAGGACTATTGGTAAATGATGCAGAGCAGCTTGGCAAGCTCTTCTGCAAACTCCCTCAGCACCCTTGGGTGGATCCCATCTGGTCCCATGGACTTGTGAGGATCTAAGTGGCTCAGCAGGTTCCTCCTTGATTACAGTGGGGCTATTCAGCTCCAGAAGCCAGCTGTCCTAAGGACAACCTGTCTTATTATTGAAGACTGAGGCAAAGAAGGTGTTAAATACCTCAGCCTTTTCCTCATCTTATCTTTGATAACTATGTTCCCACCCATGTCCAATAAAGAATGGAGGTTTTGCTTGTCCCTCCTTTTGCTATTGATGCTTCTGTAGAAAGACTTTTTGTTATCCCCAACAGAAGTGGCAAGATCAAGTTCAAGTTTTGCCTTCATCTCTCTGATTTTCTTTTTGCAAGACCTAACTATATTCCCAAACTCTTCCTGAGTAGCCAGCCCTTCCTTCCATAATCAGTAGGCTTTCTTTTTTACTCTAATTTCCTTTAAAATCTCCCTATTCAGCCAGACTGGTCATCTTCCCATTCGGCTTGCCTTTCGGCAGACTGGGACAGCCTTCTCTTGTGCATTCAAGGCTTCCTTCTTGAAGCATGTCCATCCCTCTTGACCTCTTTGTTTTCAAGAGTAGTTTCCCAGGGTACACTCTGAACTAGTCTTCTGAAAAGGCTGAAATCTGCCCTCTGGAAGTCCAGCTTTATTGATGGCCCTCCTTGCATCCCTGAGTATTGCAAACTCTATTATTTCATGGTCACTGTGCCCCAGGTGGCCTCCGACCACCACATGTCCCATCAGCCCCTCTCTGTGAACAGAAGGTCTAGCGGGGCCCTTATGGACCTTACTGGACCAGTTGAGTAACTTAAGTATTTTGAAAATTTAGAATATTGTAGAAGACATTCTATGCCTTCATCTGAAAATACAAAAAGTTTTTCCTTCAAGTCTTTGAAATTAATTTGTAGCTTAGTAATGTTCTGAATTACTACTGAAACTTTGAGTTATGAATGATAACACAGCTTTCTTGCATTTTGTTGGATATACAATACTGCTAGTCAAGTGTATTTTTTTCTATTTTCCGTCCAGTAAAATTAACAGTTTGCAAAAATTACTGTTCTTCAATTGGATGTAGAATACAAATGTCATAGGTTCCTTGGCTTTTTTTTTTTTGTCTCTTTTTTTTTGAACTTCAGTTTTGACATTTAGAAGGGAGTGTTATCCTATTAATATGATTTTTTGTAAATATACCAGATGTTTTTTTATTATTATTTTTTTTTTTAAATCAATAATATTTGGTAAGAAATACAATAAAGACAATACAAAAATGAAGAATTTGTCTGCAAGATTTCTGTAATATTAGCATTAATTTGAAATAAAAAGGAAAAAAAAACCCACCTGTATTTCTAAGAACAGCCTTGATCCAGTCATCCCTAAAAACCCTCCAATGTCTCTGTGATTCAAAGATTTGTGTAATATCTTGGAAGACTGATTTCACTGCTGATCACATAGAATTGATAGCTGCTTACTTTAGAACAGTAGTACTGAATACTAAAACAAAAACCTTTAACATGTCTTATTTTTCGCTAATAATGAATTGTGAAAAAGAAATATTTTGCTATAGAGAGATTTTTAAAAAATACTGGGTTTTTTTTGATCTAGGTTGTCTAAGACATTTAAAATGTAAATAAATGTGTAAGTTGTTCAGTGAAAGGTCTGTGTCATCTGTACATCCCTGGAAACAGAGGTTTCACAAAATGCATATTTTTCTTTCAAGTAACATCTAAAGTAGTGGTGCTTTTCTCTTCAAAACAATTTCCACAGATTCTAATTGTTTTTTTTTTTTTTTCTCACAATACATTTTAAGGCATTCATAACCATAAGGGGACTGAAAAGATCTGCAATGATAAATACATTTTTCTAATAGTAGGTTTCACACAAAATGTGATCTCATACTTGCAATACAGCATTATTTATTAAAGTAACTTCTTAGGTCAAAACTGGGTTAGCTTCTCTCCCTTTCTGGGGTTTTAAACAAGTTATGGACAAAAATATTCCATCTAGAAATCTCTGTTTATAAATGGCAGATATCAAGCTCCATTTTTGGCTATATTGCCCCATTAGTTTCAGGTAACACAGAAATATGTTTTAAAATATGTTCAAGCAGTGATCCAGGAATTCCCAGTGACATAGCAAAAAATAACCTTTCTGG
>NW_020955831.1:598956-617935 GCF_003031625.1 Empidonax traillii | reverse complement strand
TCCTTTTCTGGGGTTTTAAACAAGTTATGGACAAAAATATTCCATCTAGAAATCTCTGTTTATAAATGGCAGATATCAAGCTCCATTTTTGGCTATATTGCCCCATTAGTTTCAGGTAACACAGAAATATGTTTTAAAATATGTTCAAGCAGTGATCCAGGAATTCCCAGTGACATAGCAAAAAATAACCTTTCTGGAAACAAAATAGGTTTTTAAACCAAAGAATTGCATAGATACCCTTCTGGCCTCCAAACCCTTTGATAAATTGTTGTTGCATATTTGGTGAGTCAGTCAATAAATACCATTGCTGAGAACGGTCCCATTTTATATGTCCTGTCACTTTGCAACTTATTTTTGTATTTGATAGCTTTGTCTCTTGAAGCTCATTGTATGCCTCTGTAAAAAGAGTCATCTGGTTATCGGTTGGAAACTGGGAAACTGCCATATTTTTTTTTCATAGCCCTTGCTATCAACAGATTAAACTCCCAGTAGAAAAAAATTCCATCTGTTTATTCCTATGTATGAAACTAGAAAATGAACAGCACAAGAAGTCAGTTGGAGTTTTCATATTCCCAGTAGGTGTTCAACTGAGATGCATTTATGTATGTATATGTAATGACATACATGTATGTAAATGTGTGTTTATTTGTTATGGGGTTCTTCACCTTAGGAGATAATTTCTTTCCAAAGCTCTTGGTATCTCAGGTTTGTTTTCTTAAAAAATTTACAGCATTGGCTGATGCTGTATTTAGCACACAAACTACTGTTCTTTCTATTTATAAAGTCTTAATTAGTCAGAGGATGCAAGATATTTTTGTCTGACAATAAAAATAATTTCAATTTTTTTTTTTTAATCTTATCATTTGCAAATATCATGTTAATATACACCTGAATTAAGGTATATCAGTTTGAGTAATTAATTAATTTGACTCACTCACATGTTATTACTTAATGTCAAAACCACACCACTTAAAAGACCTTTGTGATTTACAGATGCTAAAAGAAAGCCATAGGTAACAGTGAAGCAAAAGTATCCCTTTTGTGAGTCATGATGACATATTCAAATGATGTTCTTATAATTTTAAACTGAAAGTTCACTTTTTCTCAGTATCAATGTTCTCAACACTGAAACACAAATTTAGTACATAGATGAGAAAGATAATCCAATGCTCATTAAATTGAATTGATATATTCTCACTGAACTTAATAGAAAGCACTGAGCCTAAAACAGATAGAAAAGTCAGTTTACGGAAGAAAAGTATAAGAACCCTTGTTTCATGGAATATGACTGGTAAGCTAATGATCAGTGATATAACATAGGAAATTTTTTTCTCTGCAGCTCCCCTTATTGACACCAATTTAACAGTACATGACTAAGAGAAAGATGTTTAAGAAGAACACTCCAACACCAAGCAGCCTATAAATCCCAAACTATTTATCTGAAAATTACCTAGTCACAGAAACCTACTTTTTTTTTGACAAGGTAGGTTATAAATTTTTATATTTTTTCTCATTAGCAACCTCTGCATAGGTTCCTCTGTGTAAACTGCAGGTGAAAGAATTTTCACGGTTCCAGCTGGAAATGAGACTTTGTAAAAGGACAACTGACATAAAGAGGTGCTGATTACTGAGGCTGTTTGTCTTCTAGGCTGAATGCAACTGAGACCAAAAATCAATACAGATAACAAAGCAATGTGAAAAGACTTTAGTGGAGTCTATACAGTTCCAGAGGGAGCTTCAGGTCCTCCCCTCAGTGATATATTAAGACTCTTAATGTAAATAGTTTTAAAGAAGAATTTATAAGTGCTTCTCACTGCCAAAGAAAAATAGAAAATTTAAATACCAATATAGCTAGTTTGCCTTCCTGGAGACATCCTTCTGGTTGTTGTTTTATTTGTCTATTGCTCCATGAGAATCATGACTAGAAAACAGAAGACAGTTGGGTCAGGGGCAGAAGCTGAACAGTGAATGGGGACCAACTGAAACAGTATTTCTTAAATGGAAGTGAATACAAAGTTCTAAAAAGAATCAAAGAGGATGAAAAATGGCATTGGGATAAATAGAAAAAGAACTGACCCACCAAATGACTCTTCAATTCACGGAAGGTGAGCTCTGAAACATAAATGTTGCTATCACAGAGAAGAATGCTACTAGTATGCTGTAATAATTATTCTCTACTTTCTCTAAGATTTCTTTTACAGTGATTGGAATCAGGGTCTTAACATTTATATGTGGCAGTAAATGGAGGTTCTTCCTTTGACTTTGATGTTCCAGATGTTCACAAGAATTTTTTATTTTTTCCTCTATTGAATTTGAAAAGCAGCAGCTCGATATTTGTCTATGGAGTAAAGCAGTATTAAAAATTGCTCTTGTCTTGATATGTATGTGTATCAACACTTTTAGCACATTTCTTTTCCCTACCAGACTGTTTTTACTGTTACTTTCATCTTGCCTAAATGGAAGGAAAATATTTGGGTATAAACAGATGGTGTTAGCTAGTGAGAACTATTTTCAATGACAACATAATGTTAGCAAACTGAATATCTTAGTACATTTACATTCTAAGACAGAAATTGGAACAAATATTTTTAATATGAACTAATTTTAATGTAGTGAGCAATTTATACTGAAGTGGCTGAAGTTTGTTGTCATCCCTCTCTTGGCAATGAAGTACTGATTCTTCGTATCTGTAGGTGTGCATACATAATTACAACAGAAAAGACAGAGATTAAAAGTCTTAACTAATTATGAAAACTCTGTTTCATTTTTGTTTAATCATACTCAGAAACATCCCCTACCCTGAGAGTTTACCTCTTTAAAGAGACAGAGAGTCTCGTAGACTACAAAGGAAGCAGGAGATAAAAGCAAGAGAGTTTGTTTCAAGTTAATCATAGATACAAAGTTATTGTATGGTTTAAACCCATCCGGCAAAAAGGCCTGACGCAGCCACTTGCTCATTCCCCTCAGTTAAATGCAGAAGAGAATCAAAAGGGTAAAAGTGAGAAAATGTATGGGTTGAGATAAAGACACTTTAATAGGTAAAGCAAAAGCCACACACACAAGTAAAGCAAAACAAGTAATTCCTTCACAGCTTCCTGTGGGCAGGCAGGTGTTCAGCTATCTCCATGAAAGCTCCCAGGGCTCCATCGCACATAACAGTGACTTGAAAAGACAAAAGCCATCACTCCAAATGTCACCCCTTCCTTCTTCTTCCCCCAGATTTGTACACTGAGCATGATTCCATATGGTATGGAATATCTCTTTGGACAGTTGGGGTCAGCTGTCTCAGCTTTGTCTCCTCCCAACTTCTTATGCACCCCCAGCCTCCTTACTGACAAGGCAGTGCAAGAAGCAGAAATTTTGTGCAAGCACAGTTCAGCAATAACAAAAATCAACCCTGTTACCAGCACAAATCCAAAGCATAGCCCTGTATTAGGTACTGTGAAGAAAATTAACTCTACCTCAACCAAAACCAACACAACTGGATTTTATATTTCAGCTTTGAATGGCACATAAGCTTCATACATTCCAGTTTGATATCTTTCCTAAAGTCCTTCTAGTGAAAAATGGATCAGTATTTCCTATGGGTCTGCCTTAGTAGACCTTTGCTATAGATTTGAATGCACCAGATTTGGATTAACAATTAGAAAGGTCAGAGCTCAACTGAGACCTTAGGCAATGTTCGATATCTTGACAGTTGAGGACAGAAGATGTTCCTGTGAATACAGAATGTCTACCTGAACTATTCTGAAGAAAGTGGGTCAAACAGCAAACTTACCTAAAGACACGTGAATTCAGAAAACTTGATTGGATCGTAATTCACTCCAAGTGCTGATGGAAATAAAGGTTGACAGTTGTTATGCTTCCTGTGCAATACTTAGAAAGGGATAGACAATGACTTGGAGGTTGAATTTTTGTTTTTGAAACAATAGCATGAGTAAGTGCTTCACACTATCCTGCACATGTAAAAGGGTGGTGGTAGCTGCACTTAACCTCAGTGGTTGACAATGTCAGCAAGATTCGTATTATCAGGCGTAAGAAAAAAAGTGGGGGTTTTTTGCAGCTATTCAGGCAACAATGATGTACTATATGGCTCTACAGACTTTGCTGACATGGGTGACCAAGAAATAGCAATCAAGGCACCAGGTAGATTCTGTTGCAGTAGATACAGAGTCTGTAATAGCAGAAATAAGACTGTATCACCAACAGTAATTTACATGAGCCCTTAATAGCAAATTTATGGGGGAAAAAAAAAGGCTTACAATATCAAATGGCTGCTTTCTGTATTTTTGTACTTTTACAATGTCTGACTAAATCATGATCTCAAAACTGAATTTATCATTTCATTTGGTACTAGGCCTATAACCTATACTAGTCATATTCTTGAAAGTTCACCAGGTGGCCAGTTCTCCAAAAGCAGGAGGATTAAAGCAAACCACAGTGAGATTTCTGAGCATCATTTACATATGTATATATACAAATGTGGTTTGTAAGAAACTTTGTTTTTAACCTTTCTAGCAATTAACACAAGGTGATTCACATGAAAAATGTAAGAAAACCTCACAACTTTTTATTTTGTATTATAAAGCCTAAGCTTGCAATACAAGTTGCAATGAAGAATAGAAATTAAACTTTTATTTTAAATTAAATTGAATATCTGCACCAAAGGAAACATTTTATATACATTCTCTTTAAATGTCAAAATAACTTCAGAAAGTTTGACTTGTTTTAGGTTTTTTTTTCTGATGGAGTCCAGATGAAGGTCTAGCAAACCAGAAGATAAAATTTCATCATATTCTTTGTTCACTGTAACTATTGTGGTTTTTTTTTTTCATAGCTGTAGCTCAGCTAGATTATTCTAACTCCATTAGAATTAGTTTTTCAATTATACAGAACTGTCTTAAGTATAGAAAACTATGAAATGGCACAATTTTTCAGAAACTCTATGATTGGAAATTACTCTACAATGCTATCTAGACAGAAAGCAGTATTTCATTACAAATAGTTTTAGTGTGAACGAGATGGTTTGTCTTAAATATTTTTGTCTCACAGAAAACTGAAAGAGTACCTATGTCTTCACAGCCTACCACAAACTTTCATAAGGAAAAATCTCATGGCAAATTGCAGAAAGAATGTTCAGGCTTAAATAAATAGTATTGCTTATATTGAAAATATAAAACTGAAACCAGTACAGGTTTAAGTGTGAATGTAAGAAATGGACTACTATTTAATCTGCTCAAAGGAAAAAAATGTCGAATATATTCATAGCTTGTTCACAGAAGGAATTTAAATACCAGGATTTTTTCTTCCCATATTTAAAATATATTTGAAGATGAGTTATTAATAATGTTATTTTAAGTCAGCTCTAGGAAAATGAGACAAAAATTAAAAAAATAGTTGTGTAACAGTTCAACCTATATGCTCTGAAAATATAATTAATTTCTACCAGATCTTCTTATCACCCTGGAAACTGTTAAAACTACAAGAAAGATACCAGGCTATGTGCTTAGTAAAAGACAAACACAGCCTAAATTAAATGATGTCTGAAAGTACTTTAACCCAACTGAACCCACACTGTTATTATTTGATGAGGTTACTCTACTCAATGTCAACTAAAACTCATTAAATGAGCACCAAATAACAATGAGACTGAGGTCAAAATGAAGAAATATCTTACTTGAGTGTGGTGCTGATTATTTCTGAAATTACAGATTTGGAGCAATGCCGAACTTTGACCATGCAGTACTTTTCTGGGTATTTGCTATTTGGTTTTTTAAAATTTATTTTGGCATTTCAGTAGCCTTTTATTCATCACCCTATCCTAGTAGTTTGTTGGGTTTTTTAGGATGCATGAGTTAGTCGGGTAATTTATTTATTGGGTCTTCCTCTTTTTTTAATTAAAGGTGCTTTCAGGTCCTTAGGGTACCTTCCAGGAGCTTCTGCAGGCACTGCTTATATTAAAATAGAATAGAACAATTTCAGTTCAAAGGGACTTAAAATGATCATCTAGTCTAGCTGCCTGACCACCTCAGGGCTGACCAGCATTGTGATGGTTTGGACCTGGCTCCCTGCCAAATACCTGAACTCACAGTAACTCCCTTATTCTCTTAGGGCAAAGAAAAAAATCTATAGAAATTGAAGAACTCAAAACCAACTGAATTATATAAAAATATATATTTTTACATATATCACAGTTATATAGAGTTAAAATACTATGCACATAGTAAAAAGAACCCCAAATATCCCTCCAGGGGAAAGGGAAAGGGAAAAGGAAATGGGAAAAAGGAATAGAAAAAAGGGAAAGGAAAAAGCCAAAACAGATAGACACAACTGAAACCCGGGAACAACCAATAGAAACTAGTAAAAGATAATCTTACTACTCTCCTTGAGATAGCAGAATTGCTCCAAACGACCGATGGCACTCCCCGCCTCCCAAGGCCTTCAAGGCCTCACTACGTCTCACTCTTCCACATGGGCAGAACCAACGGCAGAGAACCTGCACCTTCAGATCCATCAGAAGAGAAGAGGGAAAAGGCTTCTGTCCCATCTTATTCATACCCTGGCCTACATAAAAATCGTATGGAATACTGGGAACATGTCCACTTCCTTGGTTTTGAGCTGGTTACCAGGAAGGCATAGATTAAAACTATCACAACTGTTAAGGATATTGTCCAAATGCCTCTTCAGCACTGACACCCTTGAAACATTGACCACCTCTCCAGAAATCCTGTTCCAGTGGTTGACTATGCTCGAGGTAAAAAAATCCTTCCTAATGTCCCATCAAAACCTGTCCTGGCACAGCTTTGAGCCATTGTTACACATCCTATCATGGTATACAGGAGAGGAGAGATCAGCACCTCCCTCTCCCCTTCTCATCCTCAGGAAGCTGTGGCAATAATGTCACACCTCAGCCTCCTTTTCTCCAAACTGGATGAACCCAAAGTCCTCATCTGTTCCTCACAAGACCTTTCACAAGCTTTGTTCCCTCCCTCTGTGACCCTTCAAATCCTTCCTAAATTGTAGGGCCCAGAACTGCACACAGTACCCAAGATAAAGCCTTACCAACACTGAATACAGTGGGATAATCATCTCTTTTGACCAGCTGGTGAAGCCCTGTCTGATACACCCCAGGATGGGTTTGTCCTCTGGACCAACAGGACACACTATTGACTCACACTGAGCTGCTGCCGACCAGCACCCGCAGATCCCTTTCTGCAGAGCTACATTCCAGCCACTCGCCTCCCATTTTCTGATTGTGTCTAGCGTTACTCTGTCCTGGGTGCAAATTGGGCATTTGGACTTGTCAGATTTAACCCCTGATTGATGTTATCTCCTTCATAACTGGTGGTCCTTGAGTTGGTAGTTGTTGTCTGATTGCTGGGTATGTAGAAGGAGTGCAGTTGGCGGAGGGTCTTGGACAGTCTGAGACGAACTGACACCCAGAGACAACAGGTAACAGGACCTAGAGGTTGCTCCAGGATGTGTGGGAGTACAGGTGGCATTTCCCCACAGGGCTTGATCCCCTGTCTAAGGATGATACCTGGGCACATCAGAGACTGTGACCCAGATGAAACTCCTGAGGAGATGGCTGATCTCTGGATCTGGAGCAGCTAGAACTGCCCGTGGAACACAGAAATAGTCTCACTTGTGCGAAATAAGTGGTGAAAGACCTGTGTTTCTGGGTTACAGACTTGGGGGAAGGTATCTAGAAAGCTGACTGGTGGAAAAGGACATTACAGTTCTAGTTAACAGTTGGCTGAGCATGACCCAGCACTGTGTCCACATGGTCTGTATCAGAAATAGTGTGGCCAGCAGGACCAGTGATTGTCCCCCTGTATTTGACACAGGTGAGGCCACGCCTCAAGTCCTGTGTTCAGTTCTGGGCCCCTCACTACAAGAAAGACATTTTGATGCTGGAACTTGTCCACAGAGGGGCAACAAAGCTAATGAAGGGTCTAGATAGTGGGTCATGTGAGGAGCAGCTGAGGGAGTGGGACTTGCTTAGCCTGGAGAAAAGGAGGCTCAAGGGAGGCCTTATCTCCCTGTCTACATGTACCTGAAAGGAGGGTGCTAGTGAAGGTAGGATGATCTTAGAAGTCTTTTTGAACCTAAATGATTCTATGACTCTATGAAATATTACAGGGGAAGATGAGCAGGCTATTTGCTGTTAGAAAGGATAAAAAAGGAGTTTGACTGGGGCTTTACAGAAACTTTACAGAGGAAAGAGCGTAAGTTCTTCCCTCGTAGAGAAGAAAAGACATCTATAGAGAGGTTATGTTTGAGTGACTCATGGATGGAGACCTGCAAGATGAGACAGGCTTGAAGATTTTAATTTTCAGGAGCAGGAGAAAGGCTTCTCTCGTGTCAGATCTAGTCTTACAGACATGGGTGCTGTGCCATAATACTCAATACAGAGGAACAAGTTCTTCTAAGGAGGATAAATGAGAGAACTTGTCCTGAACAAGACCATTGACATCAAGACTGAGATTCTCTTTTGATGGGAATGGAAGCCTCTAGATGCTGACCAGATGTACTGTCAGAAAGTTTATTGCTTGACATGGATTTAAGGCCTGTATTTTTGTTGTAACAGGGAGACTGCCAAAGAGGGCCTGAGGCTGTTAATTCTTCCTGTGAGAGGTACAAAGTGAACTGGTTCATGTCACTGAGAGGCTGCTTACTATGAGTGGTCATGGAGGACAGGAGGTGTCCTTAATGACAGTACACAGACATGTTGCACCTATCTTAAAGGGTGAGTGTGAATATTAGTGGAACTCCAGCAAGAGGCTGATCAACCACAGTTCAGCCCTGTGTATGGAACACACTGTGTATGGAACACACACTGACCACGTGAAGGTAATGGGCAATGGTCAGCCTGAGTTTAACAAGAGTAAATCAATCTTGAATAATCTGACTGCCCTTTATTACAAGATTAGCATTTGCCACTGCGTTCATGGATGTAGAGAGAATGGTGGCTATTTTCTTCCATGACTGGGAAAGCTTTTAACCCTGCTCATCAGAGCATCAGAAACTCCAGAAACATTACTAACATGCTGGCATGCCTAAGGATTCCTCCCCATTAGTCTGGACTTTCAGTACTGTCCTGAAGTAGCTGCATTGCTTTCTACTCTAAAGTGAGTATAGTAATTTAATTGCTGTTATGTTGACATTATCAGTTTCCCATTATATTGATGTGATGAGCTAAGCATAAAAAAGTAAGGCTGCCAAGTATATTCATAGTTTTACAGTGATGCAATTTAAATCAGAATACTACAAAAATCCGGTTACAGGTCTGAGAGTTGGTTTTCAATCATATTAGTATTTGTCAAAATAACTCTGTATAATTATCCCTGTAGAAAAGAAGCTTTCTGCACAATTAAAAATCTAAGTTGATGACTGATATAAGGGATTTTTTTGATTGCTTGCATCAAACTGGGTGAATTTCGCATTACATTTTTAAAGTCACTGTTTACACAATCACTCTCATAACTTAAAGCACTTGCAAAATAATACTCTTTGAACCAAGGAGTAAAGTACATGCAATTATTTATAATAAACTGTTCAAGCTACATTTTCATCTGGCAAAAGGCTTTTCCAGTTGTAGGATGGGACTCACTCTATTTTTGCTAATTGCTTATCATAGGTATGTATTCAGTGGTTCTTAAGAATCAACTCCTGAACAGGACAGAGTGCTGCACTGTAAACTCTAATGATTAGTGGGTCTCGAGCAAAAACCAGCAGATCATTTATCCAAGTTATATTGCCACAGGCTGCCTGGTATTTTACAGGACCTACAGCAGACCTAATTCTACTTTTGAACAGTCTCCAGTACCCTGTCTGGATCCGATGGCATCTCATATGATGCTAAGTATCTGTAACCAGACAGCCTATGGCAATAACACTTGGATAAACACTCTGCTGGTTTTTGGCTGTGATAAGAGTTAATATTTTTCACAGCAGTTTATATGGTTCTGTGGTTTGGATTTGTGACCAAAGTTTTGATAACAAGAGATGTTTTAGGCATTGCTGAAGAGTGCTTTTCTGTCTTTCAACCCACCAAAGCAGCAAATAGGCTGGGGTTGCACGAGAAGTTGTGAGGGGACGCAGCTAGGACAGCTGACCCTAACTGACCCAAGGGATATTGCATACCATATGACATCATGCTTAGCACATACAGATAGAGGGGACATTCAGAAGGATGGTGTCTTCCCAAGTAACTGCTGAACTTGATGTAGTCCTGCATTCCTGGGGATAGCTGAACACCTGCCTGCCAATGAGAAGCGGTGAATGAATGCCTCATTTTGCTTTGCTCATGCATGGCTTTTGCTTTCCCTGCTAAAGTGTCTTTATCTTGATCCAGAAGTTTTCTCACTGTTATGTTTCCCCTTCTCTCCACTCCCACTGTGGGAAAGTGAGTGAGTGTCCATGGGGGGCTAATCTGCATGCGGGGCTTAATCCACAAAGAATTATTATGGTTTGACACCCAAATTAAGCATGCATGTCCATTTACCATGAAGCAGATAAAGGGGAAGGTTATCTGATACACAATCTCAAGAAAAAGTTTACTGTCTCTGTGAAGATCCTGGAGAATATTCAAAGTTCACAGGCCAAGTTATATCTTCCTTGATAGATGGTTCTTAAAATTAACAGGAGTAGAAATTTAAAATCCAAAACACTTACCTTTAATTACAGATGTGAGACATCTAATCAAATTTGATAAATAAGTATTAATTTTCCTTGTTGACTGCATACAAATTGTAAATTATAAGGTATGATTTATATCAGTTTACTAGGATTTATTTACTTCATTCTACCATACTTTAGTACAATTGAGAATTATAGGGTTTACTTACATGTATGACAACGTGATGAATGTCATTGTATGTAGAAATGGGACTGTTACAAACATTGGTATGATTTAAAGAAATAAAAATAAATGCTTCAAATACTCTTGCTCTGAAAATAAGTCTTCTGTACTTCATTCTTTAGTCCTTCTCCAATCCCAGAATATTAATATAATTATATATTATATATTATATAATATTATATTATAATATAATATATTTAATATATTTAATATATATAATATATAATATATAAAATATATAATATTATATATATAATATATATAAAATATTAAATATATTATAATATAATATAATATTATATAATATATAATATAATATATAATATATTATATATTATATAATATATAATATATTATATATTATATATTATATATTATATATTATATATTATCTATAATTATAGACTGAACAAGAAAAAAATGATAACTTTTTTTCACTTCAAGAACGATGCATTAGAGGTCAGCAAATCTGTACAAGTGAGAAGATTTATAGCATAAGTTATGTTCCAGCATGCTGGTGGTCCAAAGAGGGACTGGACCACACTGAGGAATTTCAGGGTAAGAAAGCTAGCTAATATCCAGGACAAAAGAGAGAAACAACTTCAAGATCATTCACCTCTATTAGATGATTAGTCTTGCCTGTTTCCCTTCCAAGTAAGATGTATGAACTTTATTTAGGTGTAACATAGACTTTCACATCTGAAGTGTCTGGATTCTGTTTATAGGCTTTGCATACACAAATGATTTTAGAGCAATTAGTCTGTGGCGCGGGTGGGTAGGATGGGAATGTTTACTTGGTTATGTGACTAAACATACCTATTTGTCTCACAAAGTAGTCTGGGCAGCTGTCTACAATGAGGACTTTGAAACCAGTATATTAGTCACAGTCTTGCTGTCTTTGGGTTTTTATCTGCTATTGCTAGGTCACAAATTCTCCTGTATTTTATTTATTTTTTCTTGTGAAAATTACAGTAACTCAGTTTGAATCAGGTACCCCTCCCTGCTCTTACTGACACCTCAGCATTTGTTTATTTAAAAAAACCCAAAGATTGGGATGAAAAGAGCATGGTTGTTTAGTTGCTTTACAAGTATACTTAAAAAAACCAGTACAGTAAAAAATTTTGCAGTCATACCTGATCTGTCTTCAAAATTATGACCTTCTTAATGTTTATTGGACACCTAAAAATACAGTAATCATCAGCTTACACAGAATTCCCAGCCTAAGTCTGGAACTTTAACCTCATTCAATAATGTTCAAGTTCCTGAAACTGCAGTAATTGAAATGTCATATGACTTTCTAGATTTGCTTCAGTACAAATTTGCTCTGAGCCAGAGAAAAAACTCCTTTTCATGGTGGGGACCAATTTGAAGCTCTTCAGCTTTGGATGCCACTAAGTATACAAATTTGAGTGTGAATGAATGGGAAGACTGAAGCATCTTGTGTGTGGAGAGCTGTGTAATAAAGGTATAAGCTGTCAAAAGATGAATATATCAGGTACAATGGGAAAGGAGGAAAAAGGGCTGCATGTTGGATACTTTGTACCCATGATTCTTGTAGAGGGGTTTTAAATGTGTATTGGAATTTTCAGACACTTAATAACATTTATTCCTTAATAAAATAAAAATATTATTACCCTAGACTAAATTTTTTTATATCACCAGGTATCAATCTTAACTTGTAACAGTGAAGAGTGGTCTTCATGAACATGTATGCATGATGGTGGAAATTTAAGTGAAATTTTAATACTCAAGCTCCATATGGCAGAATTTTCAGCACTGAAGTCAGAAGCTATGATTTTCAGAAGGTACAATTTTCTCTCTTGTACAATACAGTTTTGAAACATGGAAAATCAGACTAGAAAATGTAAGAACTTGATACATTTCAGTTAAAACTCTTTATAGTTCATATGTTAAGATTGTATATGCACAGAAGTCAGAAACATTTCTAAGTGTGTGGAGTTGAACCTGTGAAAAACTTTAATAAAAATTAGATATCAAATATAACTTCTATAGATTAAGACTAAGGTTAAGTGTCAACAGGATTTAAAAAATATATTCCAATTACTTTAATATATTCTAATTGTAATATTTTGTGTACTTTCTATTAATGATTTTTTTCCTGTAGTGAATTTTAAGGATTTAGCTGTAATGTCTGGACTTTGCTTATTGAAAATAATAGGTAGGCCTGCATGAGCCCTTAGCACCATGAGTTTTCACCAAAGCAAGTGAAATCTTACTTAGAACCAAACTTATCTTATGAATTAGCAACTCATAGTAAGTAGTTTGATGTCAAAAATGTACTTGTGAGAAGTGTTTTTTCTTACTATGATAGTTTCAGTAGATCTGAGATCTACCTACCCTATTCATTTTAGTGGTTACACATATCAAGTTGAAGTCAGTCTCAAACTTTAAGAAACTGAGAAATTGAGTTTAACATCTGAATTTGCTATGGCTTTACACTGTGGCTGTAAAATGTTCATGACCTTACAGCAGATAGAAAATACACTAGTATAAAACCTTTCCAGTATCGAGAAGGTACAGTTAATAGCATAATAGCTCTTCTTTAACTATAGCACTTAACTGGTATCAGTAGCTGTAAGTGGGTGTAGCCACTTCCATGTCACAGTCCCCAGTAATACACCACAAATGATTGCAAATGTGTCAGGTTACTGAGCACAACAGGTTCGATGCAGCACCTTGAATGTTTGCTCTGCTTAGGGAAGAATATCAGATGTGGTTTTCCTCATGTTTCTGTACTCTCACTACATATGCCTCAGTTAGTAAGCTTTTTATACATCAGGTGGATTTCCCTTACCTGTTAAACTGTTGCCCTCAGAAGGTGTTTTTATATAATAGTACAGATACTTTAAATCCAGGATTAAGTACAAAAATGGCCATTGTATTTAGGAGATCTCATAGTCTTTAAGATACCATCTACTGATCTGTATTATATGATGCAATTCCACTGTGTTTTGTGCTGTTTCCAATATTCAGAGCCTCCCCTCCCTACCCTCCATCTCCTTTGCATCACGTTTCACGTGCTGTATGATTGATTTTAATTGTTTCTGAGGAACTGACAATCCCTGCCAGGGCTCTCTCTAGGAGAGTTTTTATTTATGTAGGATATGTCTGTTTTCTAGGCTCGTATAACCATGAGTAACAGGAACTGACCAGACTGTCTAAGATGGAAATCCAGATGCTAAATCTACATTTGGCTATACATCTCAGAGATTGCAGCTATTATTATGTTGGCATTTCTCCTACAAAATACAGTTGGCAGAAGTGACCTGTGCATCTGTATGTATTCGATATAAAGGTTGGAGCTTTGGCACATATGACCTTTCAAGACCGCCTGTTGTGAAAGTAGCTACTCTTGAAAGCAAACGTGTTCCATTAAGGTCTTCATCCTGCTGATTCTAGCATGAGCAGTACTGGGTAAAAAGTACTCACTTCATCATTTTGGGGTTTATGTCCTTTGTAGTTAGCATCTTCTGCAGGGTTACCCGAGTAACTTTGTTGACAGTGGTTTGACTGCATCACTTTTTCTGGTCTGGGAGAGCCAGGACATCTAGAGAGAACTTGGAACAGAAGTACTGTCAGAATAGACCTCACAGTATAATAGTTTAAATCTGGTCTGTGTTACAAAGTCAGGAAAAGTTAATATAATGTTTTTCCAGAGTGAAATCTGATCTCTGGGCTAGCAGTTGGGAAATCAGTCTTGGCCCTATAGTACTGAGGTTTCCATTTGATAAACTGCAACTTTTGTCATACACTTGTAAAACTTAGCACTAAAAATGTCACATTAAGTTCTCAGTTGATGAAAGATGGTTTATCTTCAATTCTTTTAATAACAGATTTGGTTCTTTGGTGTATTTATTCAGATGTGTAAGACACAGGCAGTTGAAATTTGAATGGGCAGTCTCATAAAGTTAAATGAAATCAGTAAAATATCTTTACTTAAATTTCTGCCTTGCTTAGGGAAGAAACTAAGCTCATTACAGCTCAGTTGCATATACATATTGGCAGTCAAAAACCCCCAGTCTTTCAATCATATTGACCTTACAGTCAAAGATTAATTTTTAAAATGCCAACTATTTTGTCAGTTAATAATTTTTATAATATATTCCAATTTCCCAATTAGAGAGATCATCTAACTAGAATCTTCAAATGCCCTTATGGTGTGAAGCCATATCCTCATGTAGCTTAGTACCTTTATAAGAGTAGCCTTGAGCAGCTGCCAAGAGAAAAGAGTTTAGAGATTATTTTCAAATTCTCTTGACTTAGGCAATGTAAGAGCATGTTAGCCTTTACCATTGTTAACACAGTAATATTTTGAGTTAGTCATCAAGTCCAAGATTTAACATTCATGGAAGAGAGGATAAAAGTAAAGTTGTTTAAAATTTGGATTTATATACTAAAAGTTATATTTTGAAAGTGCTCAGGAATGTTAATAGGGAAATAAGAATGTTTAATTTCTCTGAAAATGCTTAAGCTTTGAAATGCAATTTCACTATATTTTTTTTTTTTTTTAGACCAAATGACTGGTAAGGAATTGATTGTATGAGTTGTTATTACTGGTGTAAAAACCCCTGACGCTATTGCTTTTACTACCTATGGAGGTTCTGTTTGCACTGTTCTGTGATATCAGCAAAGATAGTTCCTGCTCCTCAACTATTTTCTAGTCTGACTAGAAGTGTTATAAACTGATATTTAAATGACATTGTAGAGTATCTGCACTATGACACTTGAAATGCTAGAATGAATATGATGTAAAGTGTGTGAGCATCTGAGTTTTCAGGTGATCTTTACAGCTTTTTGAAGGAAGATATTTATAATACATAAGACTCAGAATTTTAATGTGGACACCTCTCATAGTCACACTTCACTGTTACTTTGACTCATGTACACTGATACATCAGCCTAGGATTACTGTCACACTTTCACGACTATTGTTCTTCTGATTAGTTGCATTTTGACAATGATATCCACACAACTGTATAAGATTCCTGATTTTAACTTGATTTTGGAATGCAGTTCCATTTTGGCTATGATATTAAGAAAATTAGAAATATGTCATTGCTTTTATTGAGGAAGAGTCTTAGAAGAACCACAGTTTAGTCTGTGCACCAGTCTTAAATCTTAGTCCCATTTGTTGCAGACAGCTGACTTGGAAGCCTCAATCTATTTCCAGAAGACTGTTTCTACCAGATATACTCAGTAACAGCCCTTGCAACTTGCCTTCTGTTATCTTTTCTGATTTCTAGGATTGGTTCAGATTACTCTTATTTAATGAAACATGTTAGTTCATACTACCACTCCTCTGTGAATTCTTTCAGGAGTTCAAGAGAACATTTCCTTCTGAAGTTTAATCTTTTCTGTCCTAGTGCAAGAGACAGCCTGCTTATTTTAAATTGTTCCTCTTGAGTATGTAGATGCATCTTTGTTACAGAAAAAAACAGTTGGTCATTTTACTTGGCTAACACTGAGCTTCTGTCCTGAAAAGCTTTTCTTCTTTCCCACTAGGATATTACACCTCATTGGGAAATGAATTTTAAACTTGCATGAAGCCTTTCATTCTATATCAGTCTGTTAAGTTTACTCTGTTTATAAATGGGATAAATATGTGTACCTACCACTGGCTCTTGACAGAACATAGGCATGGTTATAATTAATCACTCTGGGGTGGCAGTGGATTAAGGAATATTGATCCCTAATGTCCTTCTTAGAAGGATGTTACACATGCATGGCATTGCCTTGTTGACAGTAAGTTTTATAATTAAAGGATTATAAAATAAGATTACAGTCAGAGTTAATAAGAAAATGTTTGAATGACAATGTACTCATCTCCTAAGGAATAATACAGAATTGCAGTTGCTTGAGACATTTAAAAATAGACAAGACAGCTGACCTTTTCCATCTCTGGCTCCTATGTTTCAAGTTTGATTTCAAACAGCCTCATCAAGCACTTGTCTTTGATATTTTTATTTTGAGAAATGAGTTTTTGCTATTTGGTAGAATTTACTTTGCAGAGAGTACCCAAGGAAAGCTTTTTAACAATTTAATAATGATGCCTTTTTGTTGAAGGTATAATACATTTAATGCTCATATCCTGATTTAAGAGGGGCAGTTAGCTGACAAGATAACTTTGTTTTTAATACTGCACCTGTTTTTATTTATGACACCTTAAAATTCACAGTTTCTGATAGGAAGTGGATCCATAGTACTTAATTGTTTTCAGCTTCTAGCTGCAAGCTTTATCATAAAAGAACTTCCTCACTGAGAAAGCACGATGTGAAAAAAAAAGTATATGTTTAAGAATGGATTTTAAGAGATGCACTTCTGAGAAACATATCTCACAGCATATGTGTTTCTTTCTAATTCAGATGGGTTTAAGTTAAGAGAAAGCACGGTTAAAATCCCCACATTTGCAACATAATAGGAGATTGTCTTACAGATATCATGTAATTCTTTTGCAAATTGATGCTAGTGGTTTAAGAAGCGTACTTTTGATGAACATGTTATTAGTAGAGGAAAAAGTAACTGTACAGAAGGTAAGAATTTCTGTAAAATTAAGTGAATTACAGTGTTAATTTAGAACTGTAGAAACAATCTCAGAAGATACACATACACAATGAGATTCTTTGGTATCTGTTGAACAAACTGTAGAGAGCAAAAGTATCATCAAAAAGTATATACTCGGTTTTGCAGTTGTAATCCCTCCTGCCACCTGTACATCTGAGAAGATTTGCCCAATTAGCTCCATGTTTCAATAATGAATAACCCCAGGCATATAAAACATCTCAAAGTTCACATTAAACATATGTGCAGATTAAGATGGTTCATGGACTTGATCAGCAAGGATGACTGTCAACAGAATCTGCAGAGAATTAAGTATGAATAGCTGAATAGAGACATCTTAGGGAGATTTCAAGATGGATCGATGACCATACAGTGTAAGAACAGATTGTTTAGGGAGTATTTCTTCCCTGAATAAATTAATCAAAAAGCAGCAGTATTCCTGCTTGCCAAGTGCAGTCAAACAATAGAGTTACCTATACCATAAACTCAGCAACACAGTAGAATAAAGTGCTGGAAAGTGTTGCCATGTCTTTTGTGAAATAGAAGATCTCTACACTGACTATGCAGCTCTAGGGTTCTAGATAAAATGTTTCACAAAGGCTGATCCTACAGCCCTTCTTTTGCCAACATCCTGCCATGTAAACCCAGTGAAGAGGGTCATTTAAGTCTACTATGTCTTGAATGCTTTAGACTGTTAGCCATCTCATCACTGGTTATGCAACAGTAACTACATGAATATTCCAATCATGTTATTACAAGATGGAAATCCTAGCTGTCTCTTTCTTGTTTTTCTTGTCACTCACTTCTGAGCAGAGTCTACCCATAAGAAGCTCCTTATTCAGGCAGCCATCTACTAGGCCCAAAGGCAGAAAAGCTCTGAATGTGGCAACTCATAGAGCTATTGAAGGAAAAGTGTACTGCCATGTGGTCTTAGATGCAGCCAAATGATGGAGTTCATCCTCTTATGGGAGCTATAACTCTGGACATGAAACGGGAAAAGAAACTGTAAGCTCTGAACAGCCTGAGTAGAAGTCTGAAGTCTAGCATAACCTTGAACAGAGACAGAATGTCCAGTAGAAAGAAAGGGATAAAACTACTTGGAAGAAAGATGTTGAAAGAAAATCAATAGCAATGTACTGAAAATAGGAAATGTAATCAATCCGTTCGCAAGGTCCTAGTCCTCAAAAGAATCAAAGCTGAGAAGTGCAACACTTGGTGTACATTTAGTGTGCCTCTGCCACTTTTATGGAGTTACTCAGCATTGTTTTTATGTGTCAGAAATGAGAGGTTAAGCAAATGACAACCACTCTGGGGTTGGAGAATGTATAGTAAATTATGAGATTACAAAAAGATTGGGGAAAGATTGTCTTCAAAAATATTTGAGCTTCAGTTTTGAGAGTATTGGTAGGCTTAAATTTAAAAAAACCTATACATATAGAAACTGTATTCACTCTTCTTTCTTTCTTTCTTTCTTTCTTTCTTTCTTTCTTTCTTTCTTTCTTTCTTTCTTTCTTTCTTTCTTTCTTTCTTTCTTTC
>NW_020955831.1:597157-598359 GCF_003031625.1 Empidonax traillii | reverse complement strand
TCTTTCTTTCTTTCTTCCTTTCTTTCTTGGAGTATTCTTTAATTTGTTAAGTGCTATGGGGTTTTTTTTGATTTTGAGGGCACGTGCAGGGAAGAATACATCTGCATTTAGCTCGCATACAAATGGAGAGGTTTGTGTGTCCCGGTTATGTGACTGGGACAATGTGAATGAGAAGATTGCCAAAAGGAGTTCTGTTCATACCTTTTAGTAACTTTCAAGCCTCAGTAGAAAACACTGGATCTGGTTTTATTTTTGTGAATATGAATGTTCACAACTACTGTTATATTTAAAAATGTTGCACATCAACTCTGACTCATTTCTTTCGTTAGTCACTTGCAGCTGAAATTTCTTCTGTAAAATTAATTACTGGCAAAATAGTCCTTTTCCACTTGCTTTGAATTAAAGGTAGCAGGAAATGAGGAGAAACAAGTGAAGAGAGAGACTAAGTCTATGACTAACGTAAACCAGGAAAGTTCTGCTGAATGTGGTCAAATAGTTGCCAAGAGTGGGAGTTGGGACCTGTGAAATGCAGTCAGACTTCTGCTATCTAAACAAGCAGCCTGTAAAGTAACTTTACATTGAAAATAAAAAAAAGGGTCTGATTCACAGTAATTCTTTCCATGCAGGTTAAGTATGAAATTCTTGCATACAAAAAACCTGTCTGACTTTATTTTCTAGGTAAATCTTAGAGAAAAATCAGAATTAATTTAACTAACCATTAGTGATTGCTGAGTAGACAGAGGAATTTATTCTGCTATAACATGACTGAAGTCAAAAGAACCATGTAAGAGATTAAGTTCACTTACCATGTTGATGGTTTTTTTTTTCCTATTGCATGCTGTGGCTTACCATGCAACCAAAGAAGAGACATCTTTTAATCTTAGTGTTTGGATATTTTTACACATTTTTTTTTTAAGTGCATGCTTCATGTTTATTCTTTTGGTATTGCTACTCTTAATCTCTGAACCATCTTGTTCTCTTAAATAGATAAAATAATTTTTTGCCTTTGCTCATGAAAGAACTTCCCTTCCACCCAAGGATATCAGTTACACTTGGTTATGCTTTTTGAAGTTGAAATAAAAATTTCTTCAAACACAAAAAGAGCTTGAATTTCAGGGAAGGAAGGGAAGAGGAAAAGAATGACATGATTTCTCATTTCTGATGATGCATGGAAATATAAAAAAATAAACTTTTTAAGTGCT
>NW_020955831.1:544353-596974 GCF_003031625.1 Empidonax traillii | reverse complement strand
AAAAAAAAAAAAAAAAAAAAAAAAAAAAAAAAAAAAAAAAAAAAAAAAAAAAAAAAAAAAAAAAAAAAGCAAAGCAATCACTGCTGTTCCACAGGAGCCGTAAAATCTTGAGTGCCACTCTGGATTTTCTCCTCAAAAGAAATATGTCCCTGTGGCAGTTCTGAACTTGAAAAGCTTTGTTCTCAGCTGGAGTGACAGACTTGGCTTTACTACTGATGTTCAAATACTTCTTTGCAACTCAAGAGACTGATTCCTTAAGAATGTTCATGGGGACTTGCTCTTTCTAAGAGATGGATCAAAAATGGCAGCCACACAAAAGTCTTCTGTCAAATCTCTATTCTAATTTAAAATTTGAGCACTGTATGACTAAAATCTATATAGAACCCTCCTGAGAAACAATATATTTTGTCTTAAGTGTGTCACAGATTAGGGAAGCCACAAATGCTTTCCAGGAACAAAGATGAGTTAAGCAAATATTTTGAGTTCTCCTACTGCAGCATTAGCATTGTATGTATTAAATTTGAATCAAGGTCACAAAGTAATGGATGCTACATTAGGAAGATGTAAACAAAGCCCATGTCCTTACAATTGTGTTTGAAATTCTTGAGATGCAATTGCAGAATTTCAGACAAGGGCAAATTACAGTAATTTTTTTTCTCAGAGATCTGAATACAGAAGAAAACAATGTTAACAGTTTTTAATATTCCTTTACAGTAAGAGGACTCCCTTTCTTGATCTCTCATTGTGGTACATATTTATTAAGCCCCTAAAACTCATGCAATGTAAATAAGCACCTGGACAATGGGAGAGTTGGTAGAATTCTCAACATTGTTCCCAGTTTTTGGTGTTTAGAAACAGTGAGTCCTTATGTTTTCTTACTCTTTCATATATAAAGAGTTGCAAAGAATAAATAGGTACTGCAGTGGCTCTTAAAATAGTTGCAAGTTTAAAGCTGGTATTCTAGCAGTACTGTGTGTTTTAACTTCTACAGAGCTCTCTGAAATTATATCTGTTAATGTGTTTAAAGGCAACAAAACTCATTAGGTTTTGATATCTATTTTATTCTGTATGTCCCTTGAGCTGTTGTTTGAGTGGAAAAAGTGCATTTCTAAGATCTGTCCACTATTTCTGAATTATTTTTATTCAGATATTTTAAAACAGACCATTTTACCAAAAGCAATAGAAGCTGACATGTTGCCCAGAGAAGCTGAAGATACCTCATTCCTGGAAGCATTTAAAACCACGTTGGAGGAGGCTCTGAGAAACATGGTCTAGTGAAAGGTGTCCCTGCCCATGGCAAGGGGGTTGGAACTGGATGATCTGTAGGGTTGCTTTCAACCCAAATAATTCAGTGACTTTGATAGATAAGTAGACGGTAGTCTCTTAACATATTGTTGTGCTGGTTTTGGCTGGGATGGTTTTCTTCACTGTAGCTAGTAGAGGGATATGTTTTGAATTTTTACTGGAAACAGCTATTGCTGAGCAGTGCTTACCCAGAGCCAAGACCTTTTTTGCTTCTTGTACTGCTCTGCCAGTGATGAGGTTGCATATGAACAAGAAGTTTGAAAGTGACACAGCCAGGACAGGTGACTTCAGCAGATTCAAAGGGATATTCCATACCATGTGACATCATGTTCAGTATATAAAGCTGTGGCAAAAGGAAGGAAGAGGGAGAAGTATGGAGTGATGATGTATGCCCTCCCAAGTCACAGCTGTGCATGATGGAGCCCTGCTTTCCTGGGGATGCCTGAACACCTGCCTGCCCATGGGAAGTGGTGAATGAATTCCTTGTTTTGCTTTGCTTGCATGCTTGGACTTTGCTTTACTTTTTAAACTGTCTTTACATCAACCCAAGAGTTTTCTCATATTTACCCTACTGATTCTTTCCCCCACACAACTTGAAGAGAGAGAGTGAGCTCCAAAGCGGCTTGGTTGCTGCTTGGGGTTAAACCACAACAATTGTATAGATAACATTGTGTTGTTTCAGTAAAATGGAGTTTTCTCAGTATGTTTACTGTTCAGTCATAAATGACATTTACTGAGACTAACAAAAAGTTCTGGTGGTTTTCTTAATAAATTTTTCAGAGAAAGGCTTCTTGTTAAGCAATTGCACATTTTATTCTTGTGCTATTTTATGTAATCTGTTTTCACACAGATTTCATTTTTTTCTGTCATATCTTATTCTTCTCTTACAGACTCAAGAACCAGAGAGAAAAAGAAAAGTGTTCTTTCCTAGTTTTTTACCAAACTTGTGAATATACCTACTTTTTATTTTTTTAATATGAAGGCAAAATAATCCAAAGTCTGAGGCATTAAGAGTCCATGATGCATACTATTTTAGGGGCATAATTTCAAGTAAAATTCTTAACTGATGTGTATTCTGTTCTGTAATTCATCTTGTAAGTGCCCCTCAGTAAACATTTAAATTATACTTTTATTCAATTTGAGATGGTTTTGATGAAAATTCTGTATATATAAGATGAAAGAGTCTAACATTTTAAGTTGTGTATAAAGTCCAGCGTTATTTTCAGCTATTTTAGGAGGTATAGCAACATGATAATTTTGAAAGATGGTAGCTATAAGAAGTTGCATTTTTTTAGCTGTTCATATGTTTGTCTGAGAGTGCACTTTATCCTATCATTCATATAATTGATAAATGTATTAAACATGAATAGCCCCAGTACTGAGCCCTAGATAACACCACTTGTGACTGGCCACCAGCTCGATTTAACTCCATTCACCAGTGCTCCACTAGGCCTGGCCATCCAGCTAGGTTTTTTACTCATTGAACAGTACACCTGTCTAGGTCATGAACTGCTATTTTCATCAGGAGAACACTGTGGGAGTGCTGTGTGATCATTTAACTAAATGGATTTTACACAACATATTCAAGGTAACAAAAAGAAAATAATATTATCATACTTCACAAGATTGATCATCGTAGGAAAACTGGCACAAGGGATAATACTTTAATAAATTAGAGGAAGTTTAAACCTTTCTTCTTTACAGAATGAAAAGCCCAACAGAAGTAGTATAATTTTCATACAGACATCAATAAAAAATGTTACCAGACCTCTGTAGCCTATCAGTTTTTTAAAACAAGGAATAGTTCTGTCAGTACAGTTGACTGCTGTAGAGGATCTGAATCCTGCTAGAGGCCAACATCTCTGCATCTGTAGCACTTGTCATTAATATTGCACTAGAATGAAGTAGAATTCGTACTGCAGTGTATCTAAGTTAGTAGCAATGGATATTGGACAACCTATGTTTTCTCAGCATAGCTTGGCACACTTTTCCCTTAATTCAAGATACTTAAAGGGAGGGTCTTCAAATCAGATTTGAAGTAACAAAAAGAAAATGCATTTCAGATGTTTATCTTCAAGCTGAACTTTTCTAAAAAGTCTCTATCTTTGCTCAAGCCAGTACTTTAAAAATTATTATTATTGCTCAAAATGTTTTTTATATATAGTTTGAGACAGGAATGGAGAGTTTGAAACAGGAATGGAGATATCCTCTCAACACTTGAACATGTTTGTAAAACAAGGAGAGGCACATGAACACGAATTAACTTGTTTAGTCTTAGAGGGTTCAAGTACATGCTAAGGTACCAGAGCTTGTAGAATTACAGCGCACTAACCACTCCAAATTAACTACATAATTCAGATGTAAGATAAGGCATTCAAGATCCAACTTTTTTCACAATAGTCATTCCTACTGTATTGGGCTTGCTTGGCAAGGTTTTGGTAGTGGATGGTTACAGGGGTGGCTTCTCTGAGAAGGTGCTGGAAGCTTCCCCTTACCAATGAAGCCAGAGCCAGCCAGCTTCAAGGCAGACTTGACACATCAGTGATGCTAGTAGTCCCCCTAGATTTTAGAAGTCAAAAACAGCCGCTGGAAGAGAGGAGTGAGAATATGTGAGAGAAATAGCTCTACAGACACCAAGGCCAGTAAAGAAGTAGAGGCAGGAGTTGCTCCAGGCACCAGAGCAGAGATTCCCCTGAAGCCTGTAGTAAAGAACATGGTGAGGCAGGCTGTTCCTCTGTAGTCCATGGAGGTTCACGAGGGAGCAGAGATCCATCTGCAACCCATGCAGTATCCCACACAGAAGCATGTGGATGTGTCTGAAGGAGGTTGTGCTGTATCAGGTTTCTGTCAGGACCTGTGACCTGGTGGAAAAAAGCTCATGCTGGAACAGGTAGGATCTGTGACCCTTGGGTGATCCACAATGGAGCAGGCTATTCCTGAAGGACTGTACCCTGTTTAATGGACCCACACTGAAGAAGTCTGTGGAAGGCTGTCTTCCATGGGAGAGAAGTGGACAAAGCAACATGCGATGAACTGGCTAAACCCCTATGCCATTTGGGGGAAGGATGTAGAGGGATTCGGGAATGAAGTTGAGCCTGGGAAGAAAGGAAAAGTGGCAGGAAGGTTTTTTAAGGTTTATTTATATTTCTATTATCCTATTCTGATTGGATTGCTAATTAAATTAATTTTCCTGAGTCAAATCTGTTTTGCCTATGACAATGCTTGGTGAGTTCTCTCTCCTGGTCCTTATCTCAACCCACAAGCATTTCATTATATTTTCCCTTTTCAGCAGAGGAGAGGGAGTGATATAGTGTGTGTCTGGCATCCAGCCAAGGTTAACACATGTCACCTACCCTGCATCTGATCTCACTCTCATGGAAACAAAAACGATAATGCCCAGGCTGAATTCACAGGTTTGAACAGAAGACTGTCTTCTCTTACAGAAAGTTAGTAATTCTGTTGTCATTCTATGGATTAAAAAAAAAAAACAAAAAAAACCATAAAAATATTGTGTCAAATTGAAGAGTACTTCATTTCAGCATTTTCTCTGGATAGAGAAGAACTGAAGAAATTGAGTGAATCCCAGAAGTTTTCTCTGCATAATAAAGTATAAGAAAACTTTTGTGGCTTATGCTTATAGACACTGAAGGTAGCAACTATCTGGGAATAAAAAGGGGGCAATAATTGTTCTAAACTGTTGTGAGAAATACACCATTACGGTTTCTCTTTACTAATCATCTTTTTTACTGCAAAATCAGGGAACTGGGATATATGTCTGAGGAATGTGGCAGGAGAACTCTTCTAAACAAGCTGTACAGTAGCCAGTGACTTCAGCTTTGCTATTTCTTCAAGACTGAAGTAACAGAGGACATTTTTTGCATTATTTTGTTTGCGGTAGCTCTTCTCGGCTTACTCCTTGCATTTGGAAAGGCTTAGTAGAATAGAACTAAATTTGGGCAACTCCTTGATCCTTTTTTGCTTAAAGCAATTTTACTATAGGTTTCTTCACTCTGGTGAAGGCAAAAGCACAACTTATTTTTAAGTACTCTAAAAAACAGTCTAGGAAGCGTTCAAGTGAGATTAATAATTTTATGCTTTCCTGTAGTGTCATGTTTATTCTCCAAGAACTCATGACACTACCAAAGAAGAAATGGAGTAAGTACAAGAAAATATTTGCAATGTTTCATATTTATGTCAGGAGTGGACCAGAAGAGGCCTACAGAGAGTGGAGAGATGCAAAAAAGCTGCAAGGAAGGCTCAGAGGAAGAGATCTCTCTAGAAGATTTCTAGCAACTTCAGCTGTGCAGAACTGCCTGGGAACCAGCTACAAGGCTGCAGCCTCAGCAAATTCCCCTGTCCGTGCACCCAGGACAGTTCTTCCATTGTTTCCCCAGCTCTCCCTTCCCCCTAAGTGACCTGACATATGCCCTTAGCCTATACCTCCTAGTTCCCATATCAGAAATCCTCAGGATTTGATGTTCCTAGCCAGGGTCCTACCCCTATTCCTGAACCTTCTGTGTTCCCCTGTATAAAAGCTGTGTTCTTGTTTCAATAAAAGCCATTTTGTGGGTCACATATCTCGTGTGTGTGTGTCCAGTCTCCCAATGCAAAATGTGCCACTGGGTCTTGTAGCAGGTCCCCCCGTAACCTGCTATATATTTATGTAAAGCTTAGTTTATCCTTTTATACAGATAACAAGTCTAGTGGGAGAGATTCAACTTTACCTAGGCCAACTTGCCCACACTCACTCTTGCAGTGTCTCTGTCTCCTTTGTAGTTCATTGATAGCCATGCATACATAAAAATCTCATGATTTATGCCAATAGAATCAGCTTTTCAAATGAACATAAAAGTATTTTTTTCATAAATTATTTATTTATTTATATAATTAACTGAGGATTCTTTGTAACAATTCTATTGAAAATTATTTAGCAATGTGTCTTTTGAAAAATGGCATTAATGTATACATTGTATATTAACTTTGGAACACAGTAGTGAACACATAATAATAATAAATCCTCTGGATCTAGTATTCCTCACAAGTACAGAAAGATACTTGTATTCACTACAGAGCCCACCTAAAGACCTTCACTTATTTCAAGAGAGCTATAGTTCTATTACTCTATATGACTCTCTGAAGTTTTACCATATCATTTTTCTGACTTTTGTTCCACCACTTTGCTTTTAAACTGACATCACTGTGCAGTAACTAACTCCTTCCCCAGATTCAAGGCAAGAGAGTAGTCAGCAAAAATGGAGATTACAAATCCTCAGTAGGTTTGCTCCAACATAGCCCCAGTGCAGGTAGTCAGACTTGTGCAATGACATTGCTATGTAGAAAGAAGTTCATAGTTGTCTGATCTCAACAGCCATGAAGAATATCTCTTGGGAGACAGACCTACACAGATCTACTGGGAGCAATAACTAAACATAAAAGCTCGTGTTAATGCTGTTATGAGTGAGCACAGTAAGAATAAGTTTGGCTGTTAAAGCAGTACAATTGAACAATATGTTGTTTTTTAAACATATGGTCTGCTTGTTGGACCTCACTAAGTTCCTATACATTAAATCAGTTTCAGTGTGTTTCCATGCTTTAGGTCAGTCCTTTAATTTGAAATTTAAACCTTGTCTTCTTGTGTAGATTTATGAAGAATCATAGTATAATGGAGTAGATTTTTCATATGAAATATACATGAGATATTTTACTATTCGGTGGTGTTGGAAGTACTTGTAATTATCCAGTTGACTTTTGTTATAATAAGGCTTTTTTTTTCCAGCTGACAGATAGTTGAGCGCTGTGAAGAAAAGCATCTACAGTCCTTGCCTTTCCAACTCTGCATTGTAATTAGGGATACTGAAATAACTCTGCAGTTCCCTGATTTTGTATATTGTCTTGCAAATCTGTTTCATAGTCTGCTTGTCAAAACCAGCAAAGCTGGAAAACTAGCTTTGAATAGTGTTTTGTAGTGCAGAAAGAAAATTTGTTCTACCTGCTACAGACATTATAAAGGCTCTCAGTGTAGAGCCATTTGTGCAGAAGTTTTGAAGCCACTGAAATTATTTTTAGAATTATATTCACTGTTGGCTAGAACAATGGGATTTTTACTTGTATTTACTCTTTGCTATAAACATACTTATTCAGTGAAAGATTTTTTTTTTTTTAATCTTTCTCTTCAGGAATAATTCATTATGAAAGTATGTTCAATGCAAAAACATCAATTAATGGGTTATGGTATAAAATTTTTATCCATTGAAAAGGAAATACATGTATTTATTAAAATCTTGCATTAGTTTTCGCAGGACATTGCAGATGTTTTTGTATTGCATATATGTGTGTGT
Source organism: Empidonax traillii (assembly GCF_003031625.1). Lineage (NCBI taxonomy): Eukaryota > Metazoa > Chordata > Aves > Passeriformes > Tyrannidae > Empidonax > Empidonax traillii. The sequence continues at coordinate 589,331 of NW_020955831.1, read as the reverse complement.
ATGCACGCTCCTTTCACAAAAGTGAAATACCTTTGGTTGCTGTTTGAGTGAGAGGTGAGCTGAAGCGCATGAGGCTCTGCCTGGGTGCTGGTGATGAGCCAGACAAGATCTAATGGTCAGGATTAAAAGGCAGAATAACACATGCAAAGCTGTAAGAACACCTGATTAGGAAGTAATATATGACCGTCTTCAGAAAACTGGAAGAAACCTTGTGTTTGGAGGCCTTACGAGGAACTTCCTGACATGGGTGATAAAGGAGCTGATGGGAAAGATGCTCGGTTACACCTGATACCTTCTGGACAGAGGATAAACTGGGAGCAGCCCTGCACAGAAGGACTTGGGCATTCTCATGGATGAAAAGCTGTACATGAGCAGGCAATGTATGCTTGCAGCCCAAAGATCCAGCTGTATGCTGGGCTGCATCAAAGGAAGTGTGACCAGCAGACTGAGGGAGGTGATTCTGCCCCTGTACTTGCTCTCATGAGACCTCACCAAGAAGTATTTTATCCAGCACTGGGGGCCCAAACATAAGTAGGATATGGACCTGTTGGAGTGAGTCCAGAGGAGGGTGACAAATATTATCACAAAGCTGAAGCACCACTCCTATGAAGACAGGCTGAGAGAGCTGGGATTGCTCAGCCTGGAGAATACAAGGCTCCAGGGAGACCTTATAGCAGTCTTCCAGTACCTAAAGAGGACCTACAACAAAGCTGGAGAGGGACATTTTACAAGGGCATGTAGTGATTGGACAGGAGAGAGTGGCTTTAACTTGAAAGAGGGTAGGTTTATATAGGATATTAGGAAAAAATTCTTTCTTATGAGAGTGGTGACTCTAGAACATGCTTCCCAGAGAAGTTGTGGATGCCCCATTCGTGCAAGTGTTCCAGGTCAGGTTGGATGGGTCTTTGAACATTTGGTCTAGGGGAAGTTGTCCTGCCCATGGCAGGGGATTTGGAACTAGATGATCATTAAAGTCCCTTCCAACCCAAACCATTCTATGTTTTCTATGATTTTGGGAAATGGTCCCACACTTTGAGACTTTTGTACCTATAGTTTCTCAGAAGTTCTGCAGTGATCTGGAACCTCAATATGTACAGGGTTTATCTTCCTACTTTTTAGTCTTCTCTGGAAACAGTGTATCTTCCACAGTATATGGACTCTGTGACCAAAAATTCCTTGTCTACAAGCTCTTTCAAAGTTTTCTAACACTGTGTATAGCATTTTAGGTTTCAAGAGTTCAAAATTTTATGCTTTAAAATATTTATATTATTCTTCTATAATGGACAACATCCAGAAAAGTTTTTTTGAGGCCTAAAAAATAATAGTGCAGGAGTGTTCTTAATTGGCAGTGGACTGCACTTCAGGTGAGACAATGCAGTCTGCTAAAGGCTTACAGGATGCCTGTAAATTGCCCACCACTTTGTTTCAAGGAGGAATGTTTGAAGAGACATTGCACTTGAGTGCCAGTATTAAATAAATTGTTTATGGCAGAAAATCAGGTAATGCAACAAAGTGTATTCCAAGTATACTGAATGAAAAGTATTGCAACTTTAACTTGAAAAAAAAGGCTATTTTTAAGACTTTACAGACTTTTACTTTGTTTTTATTCAAGTTTGATTCTTTCAGAAAAGATATGTAAGGACCAATGTGGAGGAGTGAACAGAGTCTGCCTTTTGTTGTGACAATCTACTAGTAGGCTCTGAACAGTCAGTAAAATGTGGCTTTCACTGATTTGGAAGTTGCAGGAGAGAATGAAATGTGAGGCAAGCTGTCCCTGAAAATAGGTACTTACCTGTGTGCCCATGATGAAAACTAATCTGTAATACAAAGCAAGGCTTCTGGTCACTCAGGATTACACTATTTTGATTAGGCATATATAGCACCCCCACCCCCCGCTTCATTGTACTGATCAAAAAAACAGACACAGACATAAGCTACAGAGCACAGATTATATATTCCTACACAGGCTGGTAAAACTCTCGAAATTTTTCCAGTGGTTTATATAGTTCAAAGGAGTTCTTCTGGGAAAAGATACAGGAGGTTTGTCAGTTGAGGAAACTGGCTTCATGGGTTCTCTTCTTATAAGGGCTATGTCTAAATTTCAAAGCAGGTGCCCTCTGTGATGTATCTTGCATTTCTAATTGCCTAATATTCTTGATTCACTGATTATTTGCATCTGTTGTTGTTGTTACATTTCCAAACCCCAAATTGTACTTTATGTGAACATGATTAATCTGTTTTTATTTAGTATTGGTCCACATGTCAATCAATACCCATGGAAATTCTCCTTCATCAATGCCAATATGTAAAAACACAGGCACTCTTTTTAACAGGAGTAAATATTTTTTGTCACACTTACTGAAAGCAACATACCAGTACCCTGTTCTGCCTTCAAAATAGCTTCATTGTGTTACTCTTTCTTTTTATTTTCCAATTTGGATCACTTTCTGTTTTGGTGCCCACACTGTGGGAATGTTCTACTCCCTGGATTCTTTCTGCAGTCTTGCAGCCAGGTTGCTTCCCAGACAAAAAATGAAGTGATCCAGTTGGGCTAGGAGCAACTTTAAAGAGTGCTAGTTTATCAGACCTCATTCCTTCCAACTACTGCAATCCTCCAAAACAAGTTAACAGGCAAATGTACTTTCAGCATTATGCTATAAAACACACGCATGTCAAGCAGCCAGATAGCCTTACCATTTTGATGTGTTACATTTTTTAAATGCATCAGGTCCTTGAAGAGTTTAAATAAGGCTCAGAAGAGATTCAGCTTTTGCTGCAGTCTACCTCAAGCTGTCTTGCAGCAGAGAGGGATATCTGCCTTCAAAAATCTGCTTTATTCTCTGTAAGCAGAGCAACATCATGCTAAAAGTTGGAATGTAACTGAGCAATCTAGAAAAATAAAACATACTGCTAAAAATAGCACATGTTAATAACCATCATAAGGTGGCCTGATCTCATGCAAATACTGGGAAAGGAAATGTATTGTATAGGATGTGACTGATATATCAAATAAGTTTTTGAGTGTGTACTGAATTTGTAGTATGCCTTTCTATATCTGACAATATTAATATTGGAAGGGACCGTTGTGATACAAAGCAATGAGTTAACCAGTCCTTGTTCTTTCTCATGTGTGTTTCTCATGTAAACTGATTTAATTTCACCTTAAACTCTGACAGAATGAGACAACCTATATGCCCTGGAACAAGAGCATGTGAAAATAGGTTTGAGATGGATGAATGGGACTTCAAATAGGGGAGTTCTAAGACTAGTTGAATACAGGGAGCAAGTGAAAGACCTGATGAAAACAGGGAAGATAATGTTTGGATACAAAATTGAATCTAATATTAGTGATATTTTGCAACGTTAGAAAAGAAGCAAGAAACTAGAGGAATTGAAAAATAAATGGGAGACATAACCAAAGTAAAAAGGAATGAGGTGTGGGTCAAAAAGTTGAGTAAAGATGTGAAAATGCACAAACTAGATTATACCTAAGTATACTATGAAAAGATTAAGTCATAGTGAAATACCTTCTCAGAAATAGTTTATTCAGTATAACCTATCCTACATTTCAAAAGAAGGGGAACTGAATCACTGTCTTACTGTCCTACTGCTAGAATTCAGTCCCTTTTATGGGTAATGTTTAATTATTGATTTGTTTTCTTCTTAAAAAAATGTTTTCAAGAGTAGAATTTGGAAGTTTTGATAGATTGCATCTGAAAAGAAGCTGATATTTTTTTCCCTATTCCATATAATAAGATATGCCAAAAAGACTGATCACAGATCTTTGAAGTTCTTTTCTGTAGTTACTCCATTTTCAGGATATTATTGAAATCATAAAAACTTTAGAAATCCTTTGGAAAAGAACCAAGATTAGGTAAATTGGAATGAGGGTTTTTTTTAAGTTTTTATATTTAAATTTTCATGCCACTAAAATAACACCTCACAGTATATTAATTGTCAGTGTGAGTGTGTTTCATTATACCTCAAAGGCCTAACTTGATATGTAGCAATGGGACATGACTAAGATTATTGGTTCCTGTTACCATGAAAATGAGACTACTTCAGATGAGAGAGCTGTGCTTTGTTTTAACAATCTTTAAATAGTTTCTGTTTATGTTGCCTTTTTAGCTGCTTCTGGCAAATAGCAGATTTCAGGTATTAATCTTTGCAAATGAATACAAAACAAAAATAATATATTTTAAATGTAACATAAGTCGTGAAGTTGCAACATTAAAATTTATAAGTGAGAACACTGAAAAATTAGATGCTCACTGCAAATGTTTCTGAGGCTAGTAGGTTTAGGTTAAACACAAGTATCATTATGCAAATTATCTGTATTGCCATCCATGTCTACCTTTACATATACTAAGGCAGATATTTAAGCAACAAAGAGGAGTTAAAACTATGTACTTCAAATGAAACAACAGTTTTATACAGTCCATCTTTTTGTAATTACTGGGTGAGACTATAACAGTGTTTTACTGAAGGTGATATGGTGATCTTGTTTTTAAAAGTAATTATTTGCCTGTATCGGGTAATGTTGAATGGTACTTGAAATATAACTACTCTGAAACTAAACTGAATGTCTGACTTTAGCGTTGTCATATATCCAAAGTTTACTTTGCTACCTGTTCTGTGATGTCTGTGCACTTGCTCAGAAAGAAAGATAAAAACATTTACAGAATAGTTTTCACCAACAGGCAAAAAAACCAGTGACTTTGTGGCCCATTGTAGAGTGACTTATTCAGCTACTAGAAAGCAGACTTCATACATTAACACTAATATCCTATATATTTTATGGGTATAATTTGGTGTGATTGAAAATTATGAGGAACTGAAACAAAAAAAGATAAAGGTCCATGAAAATTTTCAAGATTGCAGGTATCATATACTTCTGCATGCATATTCACGTAACTTTGATTAAAACTCCTTATTTTTTGATAAGTATGGTGGAGATTTCCATTTCTAATGTCAGTGTAATTTTCTCATAAGCTTCCAACAAGTTAACTTTGATTTGGCTTTGAACAGCATTAAAGAGGCAACTATCTCCTTGTAATCTCTTCCAGGTTTTATTTCTGTACTTATATATTCAAACTGTTCCCATTTAGACTTTTTAGTTTGCTTACACCTCTGGGCATTCTGGAGAAAGATCCATCTTCATATTGCAATGCAGTCTTCATCTCTCAGGCAATCTACAAACTGAACATTGTATTAAAAAGTACCTAGAGGTTTTATTTTTTGCTTTGTTTTCATTTTTAGAATATCACATATGTTGTGACACATAGCTAAATTCAGTTAGCTCAGCAGAGATGAATGACTTTTTCAGTGTTATAAGAAATGTGAAAAGCTGAAAAAAACCATTTTCTCCCATTGTCATTTAAGTGATTTTATGACAAAACCTCTCTCTGTTAGAATAAGAGAACATTTACTGCAATTTTTATGTGAAACAATGCTAGAGTGGAATTTTTCATCCCTCTTAGCACCCTACTGTAACTAAATGATGGACTTTTACCTTACATGGAGGTAGGAGAGAAAGCAAATCCATTGAATGGAGGGCAACATTACCCCTGTGGAAATATACAATCTAAATAGATGTGATATAGTGTTTGTCACAGTTTTTGATATGATGGAACACTGAAATAACTGAAGACCTATTATGAATAATTTGAAGTAGGTTGATGTTTGTAATATATAGGTTCTTTTAATTTTGGAGATAGTATAGGAATGTCTAATAGAAAATTAATACTTTAGTTATAGTAATGTTTCTGTGATTCGAAAGCAGCTTTTTAGAAATGTCATGGTTTTAATCCTGGCTGGATTTCAAATATCCACCAAAAACTGCTACAGCATTGAAATCACCTTCCCTCTGCTGTTTGGCAGAGGAGAATAAAAAAAAATTGCTGAGGAATTTCTTAGTAGAGATAAGAATGGGGTGACTCGCTTACTGACTAATTTTCAGGGGCAAAACAGACTGTGGATAGAACTTAAATTTATTGCTAACAGGATAAGACTTAAGAGTGAGAAATGAAACAGTCTTAAAACACAACACCTTCCTTCCACCCCCCCACCCTTCCCTCCATGTTCACCCTCCTTCCCCCAACAGTGTGGAGGATGGGGAGAGGGGGTCAGTTGTTGTTTGAGTCCATCCCTCGGCAGCAGCTCTTATTCTGCTGTCCTATGGGTGACTCCTCCATGAGCTGCAAGGGCACAGTTTGCTTCACCACGGTTATCACCACGGATTACAGGGGGGCCATACCTCTGAGTCCTTTCCCGGCTCCTGTGGGGGTCCATCTCACAGGAGACAGTCCTTGATAGACCTCTCTGGCATGAGTCATCCTTCAGGTAACAGTTCTTAATCTGCTGTCCCTTGGCTCACTCTTCCATAGGGTGCAGTCCTTTACAGATAAATTGCACTGATGTGGGTCCCTTACCGGGGTCCCAACTCCTATCTGGGACAATTTGCACCAGCGTGGCTGTTTCTCTCTCCATGGGCCACAGGTCTCCAGCAGGATTCTGCTCCATCTTAGGCCTCCCAGAGGGTCACAGCCTCCTTTATGCATCCACCAGCCCCATCATAGGCTCCTCCATGAGCTGCAGAGGGGGATCTCTGCACCCCAATAGTCTTCCATAGGTGTCAGGGGTCTCAACTCTCAGTTTTTTCCCTGCTGGAAGGGGAGAGGAAGGACCCCCGGGCCACTCCTTCCCCCTCCTGCTCCTCTGACCTTGGAGTCTGCTTGTTATCCCATGTTATCCTCCGCTCTTCTCTAGGCTGGAATTTCTTCTGTGCAACAAATCTTCTCTTCCTCTGCTCTTAAATATGTTATCACAGAAGCACATTTTCACTGGCCATCAACAAGGAAGTCCCTTCTGGAGTTGGCTGTCATTGGTTTCTTTCATAGGACAGTGAAACTTTTATCAGCATCTAACTGAAATCGCTCTAGAGCCCCCTCTGGGTACTAAAACCCATGACACGAAACTCAGTGTTTTATTTCTGGTTATTAGCAATTTATATAATAACAATAATTTTTCTCCTATTAAACACGTTAAAAATTGACTTCCTCTTAACACAAAAAGAACCTATTTCAATTTGGAAATGTTAGAATTTTTAAAACGTGTGAGACTTTAAATGAGTTCTTGACATATAGTTTTGAAAGTATTCATTTGGGTTTTTTTAAATAAATTTCAAAATATTTTATTGTGAAACTGTCCAAAAAGTTGCCCAACTGGCAACTAAGTATTACATAGGAGCTCACTCTCCTTACCCTCACCCCAGTGGGGAGAATAGTAGACAAAAAATAAACCTTGTGGATTGAGGTAAAACCAGCTTAATAATTGGAATTAAATAAAATATAATAACAATAACAATAACAACAACAACATCTATAATAATGGCAATTATAATAATAATTTTAATGAAACAGAGAAATAAAACCCAACAGAAATAAATTTTGAACAATACAACTGCTCACTACCTGCTGACTGACGTCCAGCCCATCCCCAAAGAGAAATTGGCAGGTTCTATCCAAGTCTTCCCAGTTTATATAGTGGGCATGATGTTCTATGGTACGGAGTATCCCTTAGGTCAGTTCTGGTCAGCTGTCCTGGCTATGTTTTCCCCCAGCTTCTTGTGTTCACTGGCAGAGCATGGGAAACTGAAAATTGTAAGATCCAGAGTAAGGTCTGCTCAGCAACACTAAGACATCACTGTATGATCAACATTATTTTCATTCTAAATCCAAAACACAACACTGTACCAGCTATTGAGAAGAAAATTAATTCTATCCCAGTTGAAACCAAGACAAAGTTCTTTCAAAATTGTTACATAGGTTCCTTGCAGCTTGCTGGCTAGTTCATGCGTCTTCCACATGATTAGAGTTCATTAATGCGAGAACTCTGTTGGTCACAGAAGTTAAATAATCTCATCTGCACCTCAAATGTAGGGGAACTAGATTTTTTCCCCAAAACCAGCTTGGTGTAGATGACTGAGTCTTTCTAGGTACCTCTGTAACTTCTATTCTAACTTTTCCTAACTCAAAACAATGAAAGATAATTGTTTTGGGAAAGGGAAGAGTGAACCTATCTGTTTATTAAGTTTAAACTAGGAGTAGAGTGCAGAAAGAGCTTGAGGGTATTCCCTTTTGTAATTATATTCAGTTCTGTTTTGTCCAAATGGAACCTGAGTGAACTGGCTGGTGAAACATATAAGCTTCATATAATCTACAATTTACTACATGCAGTACTAAGGAGAAGCTAATGCTTCTTGCAGAACGACAAGCTATAGCCCTGCAAGTGTAGAGCCTGGAAGGGCTTGTTTATACTCCTAGGCAGAAATATTGTTTCTTTAGTGTTTGTTGAAATAATTTCAAAATTTGGTTTTTTTTCTGGCTCTGAAGTTTTGTGAAATATTCAGGAAGGTCAGGAACTAAACAATACTGCATTTCTGGGATCTCTTGTGACTATGCTTTGAATTCAATTATGAAAGAATGAAAATGGTAAAAGAAATAACCCCTATAGTTAGTTACAGGGGAAGGTTATCAACAGTAATACAGTCAAAACTTAACAAGAGTGTCATAGATGTTTTTAAATTAGTATTTTAAAAGAAACTGCTTATAATAAACCCTCTTTCAGGCAGTGTTAATGGATTGCATTTACACAGTGAGCTATTCAGAGCAATTTGTATATCATAATATGTGCACTTCTGTAGTTCAACACAGAATACAAAATGAGCCCTAGCCAAGCTGCATTCCAACAATACCGTATTTAATAGCTCTGTTCATTATTCTGCTTTGACTGTAATGCACTACCTACCTGAGCTGTAGGTGCTTCATCATTCAACCTGCAATCTTTAGGGAGGAATCAAGGATCTTGAAATGTGTATAGTAACATGTATTATACCATTAAAGCTTTTTGTTTTGTTAGAAGCCATTCAAGCAGCAGAACCCTTTAGCCTACTAGAGATGAGTGCTCATGCCACTAACAAATGCAGCAGTTAATCTAACCATTTAATCCCTCAGAATGTTTCCTTTTTTATCCCTCTACAAAAATTGATCAAAGCAAAAATCCTCAGAAGCCTTGTACTACTGAGTTCTCAGTTTTACAAAGCTAATGCCATAAGACATGAGTGCTAGAAAGACATTAAATACTGCATCTGTGCCAAATATATGGATTGACTGTAAACAGAATTCTAGGGCTTGGCATTTTGAGTGACCTTCACTTGAAGGCTCTTTTCTTTGGTCATATAACTACACTCTGGCTGCACAGATCCCTCTGATATCTTCAAAAAGCTCAAAAGAAATGTGCACATACTTTTTCACTGGCTTCTTGAAAGATAGGCTACATCACTGCTGATGTTTTGTGTCAATAATGTCATTGGCAAATGGAAGTAAATTTCATATAGTTATTTCTGTTGGGAGGTTATTGTAGTCTCATTTTTATGACCCTCAAAATTACACAAGTAGGAGGCTGCATCCAAGAAGGTATTAGAAACTATTCAGACCATGGTTAGCTTCAGTATGCTCTTTGTTTCATAATGTACATGTAGTTTTTTTTGGCATCAATGCAGTCACTTATTTTCATAAATTCTGTGTAGTAGCATAACAACCTAATACTCTTTTGAGCTCAAATGATCACGGAGTTTGTTTAATTTATATGTCAGTCTATATAATCTGACTGGCACTATTAGCACCTTTTGATTGTGTATTTTTATGGTCCCATTATTAACTACATCGCAGTCTAATTGCATTTAATCTTTTAATGACAATACTTAGAACTACCTATCATAAGCATGAACTTTTTATAATTACAGTTATTATAAACCCATCATAAAACAAAATAATAATTTAAAATTATTAGTGATTCAGAAATAACGGGTCAGGCTATAAACTGTACAGAACACAAAATTCTGGGATCATCCATGTTCGTGAATGACACCGAGCAAGTGTCAGAATGATGCTGATTTCATGCCATGGTAGCTAGGACCCTGTTAAGAATACCATGATTCTAATATATCAGGTGCCAGTGTTTTAAGTAGATATTTGTAATAGAATAGAATGTTAAATTTGTTAAATTGATACGAATGGAGAAAAACCAGGTATGTCTATGTCTAGTTGTACAATCAGCAAGTGGACAACATTCTTAGAATTTTTGGATTATGATAGTACATGGATTAATAGAACTGGATAGATCTAGTCACTTACTGTCATTGTTAGTCATTATTAGACCACTGGATACATGTTTTGGTACTGGTGGTCAGACTATGTGGACTCATCGGTTTGGTGGCTGATGGTGTGTATGAGAGCATGAGTGTGAGCAAATAAAACTGTTTTGTGTTAAAAAAACCCTCACATTCCCCTCCTGTAGGATCTGTTTTGTTACATTTGTTAGCTTCACAATATTTCTATGCATGTAAAATGACCTATGCTGTGTGAATGTGTTAAATTGCTCTCTTCCCTGGGGAGAGTGAAATAACCATAGTTCTAAATTATTAGAAATGTCAGTGATTATACCAATTTTAATCTGTAATAATCCTAAATATGTGTTAGGCTGTAGTTTATCACAAGTCTGTATTTTATATACTTGAATACAGATTGCACATGCAATGCTTCATCTTGATGTGGGCACTGAGTTTTTGGCTTGTCTTTGTATGCATCCATCTGCTATACTATCTGTATGCTTGGTCACCAGGTGGTAGATAAAGAAATTAAAGTGCTATCATGTGTTCTTGAGGATCGCCTTCATATCAAGCAGTCCTAAATGAGGAGCATGTTTGTGACTAATGAAGGGATTCTGCTGCCAAAAGCTTGTTGTTTTTCCCAGGTCATACTCTCTCACTGATGTATCATTCCTGAGAAAAGACCATAAAGGAGAAATACATTGTGAATACCCTCTTTGATAGAACCTTATGATTTCTAGACTATGTTTTGAGGCTTTGCACTTTGAATCAAATCCAAATTTCCTATATCCCTTTCATAAATCTCTGGAATATTTTATTCTTCTTCTACAGCTTCTCTAGCAGAATTTTAAGATTCAGCTCTGCTTAAATCATAGGGCCTTGTAACATTGATCTGATTTATAGTTTAAAATGTTAATTTCTGTTAGCTCTGTCTCTATGTTGAGAAGTTTATGTGCAGGTGAAGAGTTGAGAGTGCGTGTTATTAGGTGTAGTGGAAAATGCAATTTTTAATTATTTTTATCAAGCTTGTGCTTGCAACAGTCACAGAGGAGTGTATTATTTTGCAAACTCTTTTCATGAATTCAATGTCAGTTTCCAAAGGAAGATAACATAGCTCCATAAAAAGCAGCAGAAATGTGACCGTTTTGAGGAATGTTAATATTAGAAATAATTGTTTCTGGTTGAGATGCAGCTGAATCACACAATGATACGTCATTAATAACTAAATAATACAATTTTTAATTTAATTTATTTGTCCTTGTCTCTTTGTTTACATCTTGATAAAGATGCCATGTGGCAGTTCTTTAACTCTTATATCAAGGAAGTTTGCATATTTGTGACATTTGACTGGAAAAAAAAAAGTGTATTTATTTAAAATAATGAATCAAAGTTTTATCGGAACAATACGACTCAAGGTCAAGAGCAGGTGTTAGATAGCAAGAGAAAGACTACTGCCTGGTCACAGAACTCCAGTGATGTGAGTATAGCAACTGCCTCATTCTCCCCTTTTTGAATACATCACGAAAATGAGTCAATTCAGCGATTTTGCAAGTAATGAAATACCAGTGGAAAGTAATTAAATTATTCTTATCTGTAAACCAGTTTCTGATCCATTCTTAAGCTACTATACTTAAATACTTCCCTCCTTCAAAAGTACAGAGGAAGTATACCTTCATGTACATGAGTATAGAAGTCTGCCTGATTTCTCTCGGTGTTTGCATAAGATTGTGAAGGTGAGGGAGGTAACTAGTTAGTACTTGTAGAAAATTTGGCCTTTGTTTAGACAACTAGGTATAGGAAGACTATATACTTCATATTGGACAGTCTATGTAGAAAAAAACCTGTCCAGATGCCTCACTCACTTCTAGACATATCTAGAAATGATGACACAGGATGGCTTGGAGTCTGTGTAGAGACAAAGATATACAACTACTTGATCTTCTAATCCTTGCCTCCTGATATCTAGAGTAATTTGAAGAGTTAGTAACCAAAATAATTTGTACGCTGCTTCCACTGAGAATTTTTTATTCAAATAAATATCAGGGAAAAGGATAAATAGCCCTAGAAGTAAAACCACAGTCCTATAAATTAAGTAAATACTCCTTGTAGGGAGTTTCAAAAGGATAAGTTTTAAAATTCTGTCAAATTATTACCTTCATACAAAAGTATGCTTGTGATTTTTCTAGAGGAGAAGTGAGGGATGGGGAGGGTTGGGGGACAAAACAAGACACAACAAAACAAAAACCCACAACTACTTTTCCCTTTCTAATAGCTTTCTAGACTGTATGTGAAATTCCAAATGATGTGAAACTGGTGAGATGAATGTATTTAAAAAAATGCAAAGCTAAGGGCACAAAAAAGCAGTTGCATTGATTGTTGTATAATTTGAAAGTTTTGGATAATTCTTCTATGAGTTGTAAGAAATTAACTAAAAGAGAAACTATAAACATAAGACAAAACCAGAGATTTCCAGTAGAAAAAAATGTTCAAGTTGTAAACTCAATTGAAACGGGACTAAAAATGCTCAGCTTGATAATGGCATAAATTAATGGCATTATGTTCTGTTTGTTGGTTAAGAACCGCAATAGCAGAGAACCTTTTAGAAGGTGATATGAAAACTTCCTTTGTCGAAAAATATGATGAATGAGATCAAGAGAAACTCGTGTACCTGCATGTACATATATTTAGTTTTGTATTTATATTTTCAAAATTCGGTTTTGAGGTACAAGACTTATTATGTTTAAGCTTTTACTTAATGCAAATCTTAGCTGAACCCAGAATAGTAGAATATTTTGGCCACAATACCAAAAAAGATATATACCCTAGGAAAAGTCTCTTAGTTAAGTTTCAGGACCCTGAGTACACAATGACACCTCAACTGTCCTGAGCAGCCTCCTCTGGATCCACCCCTCACACTCTGCCTTGGGGCCCAGGATGTCATTTCAGGTCAGGCCAGACACTCTCTCCTTGTCAGAGGTGTTCTGGAGGTAGGTGTGCTCTCTCATGTTTTGTATCTGGATGAGCCTTGGACCTATGTTGTACTCTTGTTTCCAGCCATGTTTCTGGCCCCATCTCCTGACTAGACTCCCTAGATGGACTCTGGACCCAGTTGATCGCTTTGATTTATCTGGGACTGTCACTGCAGCCTGTTACCTGCCTTGCTCTGCCCACAGCTTTTGGATATCGCACTATGGTGTCCTACCTAGTGAGGGCACTATTTGAGTTCGGATCACCCATGGGTTCCACCTCATCCTCTTATGTGAAAGAGTCCCACTCATTGACATTTGAGTTCTAATTAATATGTTAGCATTTTCAGCTTTAATATGTGTGCAACATTTTGAGTATGTAGTTAGGTTATTGAAGGTTTTAATATGATAAACCATAAAACAATTTTTTTTTTTTTTAATCTATAGCTTACAGGAATTTGTATTGTGGAAAAATAAAAACTGGTAAAAATCAAAAGGTTTTTCTTTTTAATTATGGGCTGAGAATTTCAATAACAGAGAAGGCTTATAATCCCCAATGATATTAAGACCAGATATTTGAAAAATAATTGTGAATGAGGTCATCAGTTTCCAAGATGGATTTACAAAGAGCAGGTCTTGTCAAAGTCTCTGAAAGGGTTTTTGGAAAAGTTTTCAAAAATAAATCTCAGGGAGAGAGAAGAACGTAGTCTATATTTTATTGAAGAGTCATAGAGTCATGAAAGTGTCACTTGGCCTAATCTACGCCACCAAAAGAATACATATTAATTTTAAGATGGAGACTTTGGTCTAAAGTTTACTAGAAGAAAGAATCTGGAGTGTTATAATGAGCTATGTCAAGCTGTGTTCTGCAAAGCTGAGCAATGGCAGTAGTTTCACTGAACACCTTTGCTCAAATAATGATTTTTGAACCTGGTGCAAGCTGTCAAAAACACTCACAAAAAGTATTAAAAAACAAAAAAAAAAGAATGGACTGCAGAGTAATATACACCAAAGTTCTGTAAACAAGCAAGTATAGAACAAAACTATTTCAAAATCTAAAGCCGTTCATGTTGGCAGCATCCAAGAACAAGTGAAAAGAGTGGAACAAAAGGAAGTAAAAAGACTTTCTGGGAAATTACATTCGTATTGTACATAACATGTTATGAGAAGGATACTTTGTGTCAAGTGCAGAAAATTAGATAAAGAAACTGAGTTGAACTGTAGTCAGCTGCAGTCTTCAAGATTGTAATTTATAGATTTTGTTGTTTAGCCTGGTATATGGCCTGTGGGATGAGAGGTAGAATAAGTGAAAAAGGTGTAGATTCAAAGAAACTAGAGTTATAGTAAATTAATTTGGACAGAAAAAAAGAGAAATTTCTCTAACACTAAGTGCCTGTACATTGTCAGGTCTATAAAATTATATTAGTTGCGAGGTCTATAAAATTATATCCAGAAAATTATTTAGTTTGTACTGATCATCAGGGGTAGCAGACTGAAAGCTGTGTCCTCACTCTGGCCAAGATGCAAAGGAGAATATATAAAGGTCAAAATATATAGGTCATGCCTTCACTAAGTTCTGTTTACAGGCCCAATACAGAAATGTGAAGATGCAAGTAATGCGGAATTTTTTCAGAGAAAACTGATGAAGTATTTTGGGCATCCTAAATATATTTAAAAATTCACTAAGTAAAATGGAGAGCTTATAGATATTAAGATTCTTTCTATTTGGATTTTTCAGTTTACCTACAGCTCAGATTTACCCACATAAAGCTTCACCATTTCTCTTGAATTTGTTTGAGATTGTAGAACTGCTCTTGATGGAAAGCACAAACTCTAGCAGCAAGAATCAACTAATGTTTTGACCAAGTTGAGTTAATACATTAACAACTTTGTAAAAGTAGGACTGGTAATGATTAAGTGTAGTTTTCTTTGTTGATGCATTAAGTTGTAATGCATTACATAAAAGGTTAAATTCTGAATATTCAATATCTCTTCACTGCCTCCAAAAGTAAAAATAAGAAAATAAATCATATGCATTTTGTTGGCATAGATAACTACTGACAATAGTGATAACAGTGAAAGAAATTGAACTGTATTGTCTGCAGAAATTAATTCAGTCAGTGAAGTGACTTTGATGCTTCCTTTGGTCAATTACACAACGTTAAGAAGATATTGAAAGGAACAAGGTTTCAAAAGATAACCAAATTTATACAAAGGACTATTTTAAAAGGCTGGATAAGCTAAAATGGAAATTAATTTTTTTTTTCCATTGGAAAGGGAGATTAAGGCTTTAAGGTGTTTTTTAATCTAGTGTTTAGTATAAGATTAAGGATGTATTCATGCTGAAATAGAGAAGGGCATTACGGATTTTACACCACAATTCTGTATTGTTGGGATCTCGTTGGATTGGCTGGAACATATAAATTTGACCTCAAATCTTAGAGGTTGTAGAAGTTAATAGTACAAATCCAATATACCTGAAACATCACATCAGATTCCCCTCTTCTACAATTTCTTCTGGTTTTGACCAAGCTAAATTAAACAGATTCCATCTCATCATCCATAATGCATTTGTGTCAAATGGAAGTATCATGTCAAATGTAAAGTACTTGAAGGATTAACACTTACTGAATTTCCGTGCAAGTCCTAGTTTTAAGAACTGGTTATATGAGACAATAAGAGTTTGTATCTAAATGGAAAATGATGGGGAAGGTTCTTACTAAATATGTTTTAAAAATTTACACTTTGGGAAGTGTATTTTCAGTTTAAAATCTTCACAGTAGGAAAAGTAGAAGTGGGCTAAAGATGCCTACAGGCACAAAGGTAAGAAGCTTTAACAAAGCAGGGAGATAATAGTATCAGCTAGAAAGAACTAGATAATCTGAATAATTATGATAGTACAAGTGGCATAACACTGAGCATTACAGCCCTTAGAGAGGAATAACAATAGAATTGACTGAAGACTGGGACCTTGAGGTGAGTAATAAGGAGGATTTTGTGTACCATCTAGTCCGTCACTGTGATGATGTCATGAGCAGTGGATCATCAGAACATATGACATATTGAGTTGGAAGGGACACACAAGGATCACTGAGTTCAAATCCTGCACCACCTTAAGAGTCACACCGTGTGCCTGAGAGTGTTGTCCAAACTGAACTCTGTCAGGCTTGATGCTGTGACCACTTCCCTGGGGAGCCTGTTCCATGTATTCAACCACCCTCTGGGTGAAGAACTTTTTCCTAATATCTAACCTAAATATCCTCTGACAGCTTTATACCATTTCCTCAGATTGTCTCACAGGTCATCAGAGAGAAGAGAACAGCACCTACACTTCTGCTTCCCCAAGTGAGGAAGCTGTAGACGGCAATGAGGTCTCTCCCCAGGGTCCCCTGCAAGAACACAGCCTTAGTCTGTGTAAAACATTTACACAGATACAGGGAAATATCAGTACAGGAAGAACTAGAATTGTTTGTTGTGAAATTCTATGAATGATTTTTTGTGACATGAATTCTTAAAAAAAGAGGTTCATAGAACACAACTGTGTGCATATACATACATACATATAAGTATGCATGTATAAAAATTTTACAGGATAAATCCAGTGTTCTTGTTGTCCCATGTTCTGTCTTCTGTCAATAGAATAAGATTAAAAATATGTCTTTAGTTAACATATCAGACTGTGACATATTATACCAGTAGTGCGACAGACTAGGAAAAGTCTTCTGTCATTAAATTGCAGGTGAAGGGTAAGGAAGTGGAATATCAGAGAGAAAAACTGTCCAGCCAAATGAAAAGACTAGCATGCAAGTAGGTAGGACTGGCTTGACACTCTAGAGAAAGTTAGAAGGTATTTAATTATTCTACCTTTCCAATGGATTTTTCTGCTAGGTGCATGCCTAAGAGGAACTATGAAATGAATGACTTTGATAGTGGTAGATTCGTTCAGAGTCTTTTCTTTTGTGATGGTGTCAATGCATATATGCATACGTCTAGGGAAGAGCAGACTGAATTAAAATAGAGTATTGAATTTAAAATTCTAGTTTACACAACCATCTAGTCACCCTCTAAACAGAATACTGGAACAGGGAGAGTCTATTGAAAGTTTTTTTTTACTTGTGTCTGAAACAATTAAAATAGGACATTTAAAAAACCCAGGAAAACTAAGCAAAACAAGATGGCTGATAAGAGAGACATTTTCTGAGATGTAACATGAATGTTTTGAAACCAACAGAAGTACACTTGATAAGCAAGTGAGAAAAAGAGGAATATGCAAGCACAGATTGTGCTAGAAAAGGGAACCAGACCATGTAAATGATAACTGTACTGTTCATTTCTATGTAAACAAAACATACCAACAGACAAAAATCTGTTGATTATGTTGAAGGCAAAATTTCCCATGTTGGGAGAATAGTAATTATGCAAAGAATTTGTCATAAATTTTAATAATAAAATTTAAAATGTCCCATTCTATATCATTTGGCTTAACAATTATCTAAAAATTGTATTCCCACTGGAATTTTCTTCTAGTATAGACCAAATTGTTTAAATTGAAATTTTCCATTCCCAAGATAAAGTTCTCATATAAATACTCTCAGTGGTGATTTCTGACAATATTTTGAGTTTCAAAATAGTAATGTATTTCATTTGTATTGACTCCTAAAGGATTATTACTTATATTGTCTTGTGATTTTCTAGATATTGTGTTAACGTAATTATAGTCATCATAGCTATAATGAAGTTAAACCATAGCCATTTTGAAATCAAACCAGTGTCTAACTAATACAATAATTAATAAATAAAACCCCTTCACCTTCATGACATAAATATGCAATTAATGTATGCTACCATGCTGAGAGACGACTATTTCTATTCTCTGTTCTGGCTAGATTGCTAACACATGCTGGTTGGAGTTCTGGCTCCTGCTGCTGAATTCTTCTAGTTTACCAGGTCTCACAGCTTGCGAGGGTAAATTTGGTCTCATCTAGTTACTGTATATTTGTCTTTTGAAATATTTTGATATGTAATCAACTGAATTTGAACTTTGTTCTTTCAGGCAATCTAAATCTTCTCAGTAATTTACCATGAATCAGGGAATGTCAGAATTCACACAACAGATACGAAACAGTTCATTTCACCTGCAAAACAGCTTCAGAGCTTCTTATTTGAATTCTTTCAACCCCTTCTTTGCTGATCATCAAATGATCTTATAACATTTTTCTAGAAGTGTTCTATGTCAGAGCCAGAGTGTGTTTCTTGTAAGTGCAGGATAACAGGTTAGCAAGTCAGTGAACACAAGTTGCAGCAAGGGAAATTCACATTAGATATATGTGAAGGAAATCAAATTAATAGAATAGGTTGATAGCAAAGACAGTCTGTTCATGGAGATGGGGTTGATGGAACAAGGCCTTGGACAACCAAGACAGGAATTGCACTAAATGGTTTCCAGTGGTCCCTTCCAATTTAAATTATTCTATAATTCCACTGAATGTTAAAAGATACTGTTTAAATACTGATTTAATACAGGGAGAAAGTATTTACTTCCCTTTTTTTTGGACTCAATCTTGCATCATTTAAGCAGACTTTTTCTCTGACTTGAGCAAGAACATAGTGAAAACCTTTCTTGATATAAATACCTGGAATCTAATTAGCATAGTTATGGAGCAGTCACAGTTTCCACTGAGAATGAGACCTGTTAATGACCAATAATTCTGAAAAAAATCTATACTTTCTGAATTTGGAATTCAATCTTTCTGGCATTCAAATAAAGTATTTTCAACAAAGTACAGAAAGACCCCATCTGTGAAGAGTGAACAATAATCCCTTCTTGCTTAATGTATATGTTGTGAATATTAAACCCCCTAAATTATTATCTAGATAAAACAATAAGTAGTACTATAAAAAAGCCCAACAGGTAACTACGAATTCTATTCTTGGTCTTGCAGTGTGAAAAATTGTAAGGTCTGGTTGTGTATATTGCATGATGTAAATACAAAGTAAAATTGAAGACCTGCTCAGGCCCTAAACAGTTTTTATCCTATAGGTGAAATCAAGGAGAAGACAAGAAACGAGAAAACATCACTTGAAATACTGTATAACTTGCCTACTTAGTATGTCACTTTGCAAATCTGAATTCCTCAGTAAATACTCTTAAACATAATGTGAGCATAGAAATTCTCCACTGTAAACGTTATTTCTAAAAGACCAAATTGAGATGCTGTCGCTTGTAGTGTATGCTTTTTTTGGACTGGTCAGATTGGAATTGCTATTATTTTGTATAAAAAGTGAAGATGGAATATTCGTTTTCGATGCTTTTCCAAATGTGTAAAGATTATACTGGATTTTAAACAGAATGAAGTGAAATGGCGGTTCCAGGAATCAGAGAAAAATTCTGCTTTTAACCAGATTCATGGGAAGTATAGGCAGTTGTAGGCATATATATAGTCACTATGATCTACATTTAATCTGCTCTTCAGAATCAGTCATGCTAACGTGGAAAGAAAATTTTCAGAAATGGAAACACAAACCAGATGAACAGTTTTTCAACTTTTAAGGAAAAATAATTTTTCTGATAACAGGCATTAGAACACATAGTCCCCAGGAATGATATATGAGTGTGTGTGTATGTGCCTCAATATATCTTTAGCTTGCAGCCCTGTGAATGGGCAAATAATTTTTTTATTTATTCTTCCTACTTTATTTTTTCTTGGTTTTTACATCAAAATGACTGTAGGGTAAGGACTTTTTTTATTAGTGTGTAAAATACCCAGAATAAATCTTATAGCCTTTGAGCATACCATACTACAAAATAAAAAAAAAAAAAAAAATTATAATGAGGCTTGCACAGTATGTGTATGCCATGGTTTAACCCCAGTCAACATGGTTTAATCCCACCAGAAGGATCAGGGAGAGAACCAGAAAGGTAAAAGCCAGAAAACTTGTGGGTTGAGATAAAGACAGTTTAAGGGGAAAAGCAAAAGCCGCATACAGAAGCAGAGAAAAACAAAGAATTCATTCACTGCTTCCCATGGGCAGGTAGGTGTTCAGCCATGTCCAGGAGACTTGGGCCACATCACATCTAACAGTGGGAAGACAAACACAATCACTCCAAACGTCTCCCTTCTTCCTTCTTCTCCCCACTTTATACACTGAGCACGATGTCATTCCGTCAAATATCCATTTGGTCACTTTTAGGTCACTTGTCCCAGCTGTGTCTCCTCCCAGCCTCCCATGCATGCATTACCAGCTTCCTTGCCAGCGTGCCAGTATGGAAAGCAGAAAAGGCCTTGGCTCTGTGTAAGTTGTGCTCAGCAATAACAAAAACATCTCTTTATTTTCAATTCTGTGTTCAGCACAAATCCAAAACAAAGCCCCATACCAGCCATTGTGAAGAAAATTAACCCTATCCCAGCCAAAACCAGAACAATATGATAGTGGACCTAATTTTTCATGAGATGGACACATTCTATGTTCACATGTGCTGCATATATACTAAGTACACTTCCATATATTTACACATTTACTGAGTTGTGAAGAAAGAAAAATGTGTTCCTAAAATTTTATTTTAGAGCAAAAGGAGAAGTGAAAGCTTATAAGAAATTCCATGACCAGAGATGACGCATCCGTTATTAGGTACAAATAGACTTCTTTGTGAACATTAGTCATAGAATATTTATGAATTTATGAAATATTACCTTTTCATTTTCAATTTAAATTTGTTCTTCAGCTTCAAATGAATTGCTTCATCTATCTATTTCCCTATCCCTGTAAATTTCAAAATCTGTTTAACTTTCTTTGGAAACCTGACAGTGAATAAACTCACTAAAAATTCTGTAGTATCAGTTGCAGTTTCAAGGAGTATATATTTGTAGTTTCATGGAAAAATACAGAAATTAAGAGTGCATATTGATATTAATGGTTTGTTTTGCAAAAGGCAATCCTTAAAACACCTAATGTGAAGAGTATGGATTATTTTAAGAGATCACACAAAGTGATGTAACAGCTCTTTGTAGCAATTTTGGTTTCAGTTTGTTTTTGGTTTCATGCTTGTATGCATATTTTTGTCACAACAGATAACTGCTTTTTTGTGATTTCAAATTGAGATCCAAAGCTCTGTATTTCTGCTAATTAACAATTAGCTGAACATGCAGTTCTCCATCTTCCTTCTGCCTTTTGCATATTCTTATCTAATCTTGCATAAAATGATTCAAAATATTTTGAACTTTACAACAAATATTCTATATAGTTTTACATAAGTAGATTTGTCTTCAATATTAATATGACCATTCAGAAGGTCAAAATTATATAGTCCTATCTGCAAAGGTACTAACGCAATTAAACAGATCTTCTTGACATTTTAAAATTTTAACTGGCATACATTATTGTTTAGTATACATATACTAAACAATTAACTGGTATACATATATTGCCAAGAAATATAAGTAGATTTTTTTTTTTTTTAAGTGTGAATAAGACTTCATCAATCTTAGAGTAATAGAATACCAGGTTGGAAGGGGGCCTCAAGCATCATTTGGTCTAACCTTTCCTGGCAAAAACACCGTCCAAACAAGATGGCCCAGCAGCCTGTCCAGGTGAATCGTAGAAATGTGCTACATTGAGGAATCCATCACTTCCCTGGGAAGATTATTCCAATGGCTGATTGTTCTCATTGTGAAAAATTTTCCTTTTGTGTCTAATAGGAATCACCCCAGTAGTGTCTTGTACCCCTCTTCTTTTACATGTGACTCCTTGTAGAAAGAGAGTCTCTGTCGCCTCTGTAGCCACCCTTTGAAAACCATAACATGATAATGGATAAAAATGCAGCTGCCATGTAAAGAATCCAGGGATGGGTTCACCTGAGATACAATAAGTCACATCTTGCTAAAATATAAAAGTCTGAGTAAATCACATTGTGTAGACATGGGAAATACCCTGAACAAAGAGTTTTGATTAAAAGAGATATTAAATTAGGCATGGTAGTAGCAGTGTTTTATAAACATACAGATAAAAAAAATAACAGAGTTATGGGTAGAAATCCTGTTCCATGCCTCACTATCTTTTTATAAAGAGGAGTTATGAAACAGAATGATATAGAAACACATATCTAATGCATAACCTTATTCCTACAACTGCTAGTAGGTTACCTAGAGTACTTTGACAAATTTCAGTGAGTAATTAAAAATATATGGTTTTTTTCCCTATTTTACTGGGCCTTTCAAAGCCTAAGATCTGAATTTTTAATGACATTATGGATTTTGAGTGAAAGTTCCCTATATCACACATAACTCGAGTATTAAGAAAGACTCACTAAGCTGCCCAGTTACTTACTTGTGTTTCACCTATCTGACATGATAATATTTCTTCCCTAAGGAAGAATTTTATTATTAAATAATTATTAACCACTAATAGAAATCACATTGCACAAAAAAATTTTTAAGAAGGACAAGGTTTTCACAAGTAGACTTTGCAAGAAATTGGACTGTTTCATTGAATAACCATGTTAGCATTCAAATTAGAAACTGTACATAAAACTCTAAAAGATTTCAATTTTACTATGTTGTATTATGTTTTCTGAAGAAGTAGAGGCTCAGAGGAGGCTTTATCTGGAATTACCTGAAAGGAAGCTGCAGTGGGGTAGAGGCCTCTTCTCCCAAGTAGCTAGTTACAGGACAAGAGGACAGCCTTAAAGTGCAGCAGGGAAGGTTCAGGGTGGACATCAGGAAGAATTTTTTCACTAAAAGGGTGGTTAAGCATTGGAATGGGCTGCTCAGGGAGGTAGTGGACGTGTTCAAGAAATGATTGGACATGGTGCTATGGTTTAGTTGACAGGCTGGTGTTTGGTCAAAGTTTGGACTTGACCTTGGAGGTCTTTTACAACCTTAATGATTCTGCATGAACTGAAAGAAAATTAATGTACAAACAAAACCACAACTACTACCACTAAAATTATGAGGGTTTTTTGTTTTGTTTTTGTTGTTTTGTTTTGTTTTTCAAAATCCATTTATCTATTTCCATCACAGAAGAAAACTTTTTTTTTTTTTTCTGTCAGTAGTCCTTAGTATGGAAAAACTTACATCTTCATTTATCCTTGAATATTGGTGAGAAATAGATGAGTTGACCAAACATCTGAAATAATTCATCCCTATTTTGTATTTTAGACTTTTTTTTTTTTTTTCAGAAATTTTCAATTGCCCCTCATCTGGCTTCACCATTCAGTCACTGTAGGTGGGTCTAGTTCCTTCCATTTTCTTACTATAAATTAAACAACTAAATCAAGGTGGAACACAGTGCCTGGGAAGACTCAAACATCTTGAGTCTGGTAATTAATACAAATGCATCAAATTTAGTTTTCTACATAGAAGCTTATTTATGGCTGTTCTAATGTCATTCCTAGAATTCTCCCACTGAACATAAATCATACTTTAATATTCTTCTTTCTTCCCATTGCAGAACCAGCTGTTGTATTATTTTCTCTTAGATGAATGTCATTATTTTCCCCACTTTCACTGTACCATCCTTTCTTCGTTTTTAATGTTATAATAATGTTATTGGAATCTATTTTGTAGCACCTTGGCTTTTTAGTTTTCTGGTAAAAACCTTTGTTCCAAAGCCTACATCTACTGTATCTTCTGTATGCCTGTATTTCCTTCTTTGTTTCCTCAGAAATCTATTTTCTTAAGTAGCTCCGAGTGTACCTTTTTTTCTCATTGCTTAATAATTTTTCCAGTGTTTGCTTTTTTCATCTCCTCTTTAACTTGTTACATTTTCATGCTCCTTTCTTATTGTATTGTTTTTGTGTTTGCCTTGTTTTAGATTGCCTCTGAAATTATCATGTCGTGTAAGTCACACTTTCTCCAAATTCTTACAGAATTGTTTCTTCCTGTATGTTCTCTCTCTCTTTTTTTCCTAAGAGATCTAATATCTGTCTGCTTTCTTTATTCTTTCACTATTCTTTCATATCTGGCCTTGTACAATAAGATTTCAGTTGGATTCAGCACCTTCATTATTGGTTAGAGTAAGTAGGAGTGACAAAAGGTTTTAAGGTATGTATAGGTATTGATTCCAAGGGCAGCTGGCCCCTTTTTTTAAATGTTTAGAATTCTATTTAAGAATGATAATTACTGTTTCTCA
This sequence comes from Empidonax traillii, assembly GCF_003031625.1. Lineage (NCBI taxonomy): Eukaryota > Metazoa > Chordata > Aves > Passeriformes > Tyrannidae > Empidonax > Empidonax traillii. Next base: position 565,067 of record NW_020955831.1, on the reverse strand, counting down.
GTAGGAACACAGAGAAAAATCATCCTGGGAGAAATCACACTACTTCTGCTGTCTGACAGTGAATTTCCCAAGAGTTACACGGATTGCCTACTACTGAGTTTTTACATGGCTGGGGTTTTTGTTTTGTTTTTATAGTGTAAATGGATTTTTTAACAAGCTTTTGAAAGAAATTTTTAGTCAGTATAGTATTTACAGGCATAGTAATTTCATTCACAAATAAAATTGCTTTAGTAATCCTGTCCTGAATTGAAGTGAACCTTTCGTCCAGTGAAACAAAAATTATAATTCCTGCGTAAATCTTTTACTATAATTATATATTTATGTATTTTTTCTGATTTTCATGTAAGGAACCATCTTACAATGGAAGCTTTGTTATATGTGGATGATATATCTGGTCTTGTAAATCAGTTTCTCATTTGAAAGCCCTGAATAGTGACCAGCATTTCATACAACTAAAGCTTCAATTAATATTAAAATGCAAAGATTTGTGAACTTTGGTTTATTATACAAAAATATCCCTGTGTTTCCCTATCACTAAAAACAAGAAAGGCTGAATTCCTTGTTTTGCATACTCTTCTGGACAGTGAAGAAAGTAAATTATGTTCCATTTCTTACCATTTCCACATTTCATTTTTGCTTCTGACTGTCAAACTAAATGAAATTTGCTATGATAAATGTTTTAACTTTTTTCTTCATAAGTCAGTTTCAAATATCTGACCAGTTTCCTTATTGAGCCCTGGAGACTTATAGCAATTATTGCTATCATATTTTTTTCCTGTCAGTTTGATCTATCCTCCCAGTTTGGGCAGAATCTGTCTTTCTGGTCATTTTTTACAACAGATATTTCTGATTTGAAGCGCTAAATTAGACTTTTTTTTCTTTCTGTTTTTTCTTTCATTGAAAGTGTGCATTGCATTAAACTGTATCTTTTACAAACAGCTTGCTGTTAAAGTAGCTTCTAGAAACACCTCATCTCACAAGGGTACCATGTTTTTTGGAGTCCACACACAGATTACTCATTCCAACTTATTGAGAATGTGACAAAAGCTCTACTAGGTCAAACCAGAAAATCAGTTTCCCAAGTACTTTTTTTCTACACAGGACCGATCTTTCCCCAGTTACAAATCCCGTGAGGTTAGGGAAAAAAAAAAAAAAGTAAGAGCTGCTTCTGCAAACTTTTCTCTAAGGTGATTATTGTCACAACATCATCACCTTAGGATAGCCAAAGCACAACTGAAATTAAATCTTATGAGAGACATGGAAAGTAATATGGAGGACTTCTGCAAGTACATCAACAGCAAAAGGAAAACAAAGGAAAATTGCTGTTGTGTGAGGCAGGAGCCACAGTGCCAAAGGACATAGAAAAGGCTGATGTTTGTAATGTCTTCTTTGCATCAGTCTGGAGAAAGAAAAATAGCTGGTGGAAGAAGATCTAGTTAGGGAACATTTAAACAAATTGTACTTGCATAGGTGCATGGGATGTGACAAGAAGCACCCACAATGCCAAGGGAGATGGATGATGTAATTACAAGGCCTTTTTCAATTATCTCTAACAGGTCACAGTTCTCAAGAAAGGTTCCTTAGGATAGGAAGAAAGCAACCTTCATTTCTATCTACAAGAAGGACAAGGATGAGAACCTGGGGAACTACAGGCCAGTCAGATATTCACAACATAGTGATATAGCTTTATAAATGCTTGAAATAACAGCTGAGGTCTTAAAATTAGGGAAATAGTGCAGGGGTGTACAGATCATAAGATCATAAGAAAAAAGACCCATGCTTATAGGGGAGAACTTGAGACTGTAAAATTTTGTATGTTTGACAGTGCTGGGGATAAAGCAGCCTGCTAAAGAAAGCTTGATTTTAAAATCTTATTTTTAAACCTTGAAAATATAAACACAGCTTAGAACTACATTTTTTCAGTAATAGGATGAAAGGTAGCTAGGAAAAACAGTTCAGAAATATATTTTGATTTTAGTGATGGTATTTTGTTGGTTTCAAATATTTTCTGTTAGTAAATCTCATTAATCTTAATAGTGTGTTATATAAAAATCAGTGTTACCAGCCTGTAAGGCTTAATATATGTTATTGGTGCAGATATGAGTGTATGTCCTCATATTTGCTCTATGTACTTATTTTTACTTCCTTGTTAATAAGTATACAGTTCTAATGTTTGTTTGGGGGAAACTCAATATCCAATACTGACCTCAGAAGAAACATAGCAAAACCTCAGCATCTCTTGAAGGGGAAGCTGAAAATTGTAGGCATGATCTTACCCTTAAAACAAAAACATACTAAAAAGAATCAAAACAAACAAAAAAAAGCAGTCAAAGTCCTATTCTGACAGCTGTTCTGAGTGCAGTTTTGTCTATATTTCCTTCCCAGTGCTGCCCTTTGCTGACATCCTGGTGTGGCTGACAGCCTAGGCACCACTGCCTGTGTGTGGCCAGCCATAAAGTGAGGTGTCTTCAGAGCATCCCTGCTTTGGGAAGTTTTTTTTACAGGCTTTTCCACTGGGTCTTTGATGGCAGCGTGGCAATTTATAGGTTGTCTGAGGCAAGTCAGTACTACAGTACTCTGTGTTTGATGCAAACACATAGTTATTGTTATTTCAAAGCATAATTTTGCTTTGAATATTAAGCAACTTCAAGGAACCTGATCAATCTCGCTCTTCAAGAACATTTGATTTTACCAAGTGGGAAAAGCATAGAGGCTAGACTTTAACAGAAAGATAAGATGCTTAAAACAGAAAGTTAACTTCCACAGATTCCAGCCTGAATTCAGGGTAGGATACGAATATTTCCTAAGTGCATCTGGCTGCTTTTCTCCTGTATCTGTCCATGAGGATGTCAAAGATTGCTGTCTCATCTGTACAGTAAGGCTCAGCAGAAGCACCCTCTATAAGAAGCTGTGAGTTAGCAGGAGTTTCTCAATGTGCTTATAAGATATGCTCTGGCCTGAGGATCATCTGCCTTATGTGTGTTCTGAGGACAAAGCAACTTTTTCTGGTTTGAATTTCATTTGTGGAAAATCACTTGATTAAGCTGAGGTTTTTCAACATTGTTTGGCATGATTTTACAGACTGAATATTTGTTTCTGAAAATGTTTCTTTCTAAATTAAATTATTAGGCTTGCCCTTTGTTCTTTCTCCCCCTGCAGCTTGGCTTTTTTTGTAAATGAGTATTTGTTTCTAGATTTTGTCTGCACAGGACTATATCACACACCTTGAAGAATTTTTCTTCTCAAAACCTTACAGTTTTATGTCCAGTGCAATAGGGAGCCTATTTTTAAGGTTGTGATGCAAAATGGAAATACAGGGGAATGGAATATGTTATGTACTCTGAGATAGGTTTATGTGGGATCTCTGTAATTCCTTGTTTCTTACTTCCTTATCTTTAAAACAGGGATGTGGACCTGGAGTTATTTTGAAGATAACCATAGCTTATATACAATACTTTAGAAGTTGTAATCACTTCCATAGAGTTAAACCTGTCTCCAACTTGGTAACGGTGTGCAAAATCATTTTTTAAATTAGAAATCCTTACTCAGGTGTAGAGATGTGAACACACTCATAAAAGCTCAGCTGTTGAATAACTGGGCAGTATTTCCGACTTTAATCACTGAAGCCTAAAACCAGTAAGATTAATCTAGAGTTCCATAAAGCCTTCCGAAGAAAATTACTTTGGGAGTTAAAAGGCATTACAGAAAAATACAAACACCGTGAGTTTTGTATCAAAGTTATCTCAGAATAAATTTTGTCACTAATCTAGACATATATTAGATTTCTCCTTTATTCCACTAATAGTTGAAAAAATAGAATGATATTATATGCAACTAAAGTAAATTGATTGAACTCACTTAATACACTGTGGGGATATTGCATTCTTTGTGCTATTTGATCAACAATCAAAGTATGAACACTCTAAAAGACATTTATTTATGAAAACTTTGTGTGATATTTCTACCGATATTAAAGTCTACAGGATTTTAAAAAGATAGTAATTTATATTCAAATGGAGTGGGGTGATTACTGAGCAGAACAAAAAACTTTCTGCAAAATTTGCATTGGATTTGGATTTCTAAGCTGGTAGGAAAGTGAAATAAAAATAAAATAATATAGCATACTCTTTCATAAAAAAAACCACTTTATTTAGCTGATCTTTTCATTTATAAGGGCAATGCTGAAGACAAAATATTCAGGGAATCTAGGGGAATTTTATGCAAAAATAAAACCAACCCTGGCATGCAAGCTAATGATATAACAATCTGTTATGATTGGTTTTAAAAATATTTTTTAAAAAATAAAGGCAATACTCTTAGTGAGGCCTTAAAAATTTCCCTTGCTGTCTTCAGCAGCAGAAATGCTTTCTATAGAATCTGTTCTTTACATTATAATATGTTTAATTGTTCACAATGTCATGAAATGGATGTGATTAAGAAATCACTCTCTGATGTTAACACCATACGTGTTTTGTACTGCCTTAGTCACGAACATGCAGCCAGCAGCATTAGTTTTAAGTTATTTAATATAAGTAGACTGTGAATTTGTAGAGAAAGGAGACAAATTATTTCAACTGTGAAATGCTGACTGTATAACAGCATGGATGTTAAGGACATGAAAGAATAGGGAGAGATTTTTACTTATATGTATTTATTTCCTGAAATATAGAGTCCTATCTTGTAGATAGGTAAAGATATGCAGTAATAGGTTCTTTTTATTCAAAGGGTTAATTAGGATATAGTTGAAGACAAAGAAATATTGGGTTTGTTTGATGAGAAATAAAAGTTTTTGCTGTATGTGACCAAATCTTGGGGGGAAAGAGTTTATTTTTTAGTTGAAATAAATCATTGAACCTGTTTCAAATTTCCACTTTATTTTTTGTCCCTAAAAACTTCCACGATGTCAACAAAAACATTTTATGGATTGAATCTGAATACTGCAAAATATCCTGACAGAAATATTTTCAGCTTTTCATTTGAATAGAATTTTACCAGAAATTATTAGCTGAGTTTTCATATAGGCATGAAACGTCACATTTAGCTTATAACGTAATTGCCAAACCTTACTGAAAGAAGAATTCTTCTCAAGTGTATGTCTCTCAGTAAGAATAAAAAAAAAAAAAAAAAAGTCTTGCTTGTATTGCAGATCACAGAGCCATTCTAAATTCAGATAGAAGTTGCAAAATGTCTCATGGTTTTTTTAAGTGGAACACTTTACCAAGAACATTTCATTGAAGGCAAGTTTGATTTCAGTACTTTAATGCTGATGAATAGGTAGGGCTGGAGGCAGCACAGAAGGCAGCAGAAAGCACCAGCTCCCAGATGAGATTAGCCCTCCTCAAGTTGGTCCAAGTCTGCAGCTCATGGGCAAAAGACTCACGAAGGAAACTGGAGACGAGCTAGTTAGAACAGCTCATCTAAATTAAACATCTGAATAGAACTCAACCATTAGCCCCGCACTGCACCAGGAGGCTTTGCTCTGTAACTCCTTCACCAGCACCTTCTCCCAGCAACTTTGGGAAGCAGTGCACACAGCTATATGGAAGAGGCAAAGGAGCCTTGCTGCGACCTTTGCAGGTCCTGAGCCTGGGGTTCTTGCCTTGCCTTTACCACAGACATGCCATAGGCTTGATGGCCTTGATTTCTCCTTGCCCCACCAACTGACCAGGATCTTTTGTGTTGCTGTGGTCTCATTACCACAGCCACATGACCCCAGGCCCTAGCCCTGGCCCCACTGAACTTGTTGGGTGGGACTACTGTTTCAGAAAACCTGTTCCTTCTTGCAGAAAATGTCACATGGAAATCTGACTCAAAACCAAATGGCTGTAAGTTACAAGGTGTGCCTTCCAAAAACTTACAGGTGAGGTAAGGATGATTCCCAAGAGTTTGCACTTTGCTGCCAGTTATGATCCAAGTTTGTTTTGGTTGCTCAGTCTCCCAAAGGTTCTGTAGATGAAGGAAGATTCATGGTAGGAGCTTAGATAGGTCTTTAGGTTATTTGCACTATGAATGTTTCTGGGAAAGGCTGCACCAAAACTCTTTGTGGCTGGCTATTGAAAAATCAATATGTTGTAAAGTAAGCCCAGAAGACTCAAAATGCATGTAGAGGGCTGCTGGTGAGTATGTGATTTGAACATGTAATATGAGAAATATTTGATTTTACTTCTACATTTGGCACTTCATTTCAGTGAGAGAGAACTAGTTTCTGTTTGTGTTCCTGTGACCAATGGCACTTTATTCTGTTGTGCTACCATGTCAGGAGTCCGTCAGTAACATTACTTTAATCTTGTCTTTTAATCTTCTAAATTTTCTGTAATTTTTAAAAAATAATATATAATCCAATTCTTCTAAAAGTTAGAAACATACAAAGCCCTATTTCTAATAAGGTTGAGAATATTTATTCTTCTCCTGTATCACAGCAGATATGAGAAATAATATCTGCTGTGCTGTGCAGGTTTATTGTGAAATTGCAAGTGTTGCTGAATTGTGTGCCACATCTTGAAATTACTTGGGGAGCTGGTACAGTAGCTACGTACTATTACCCACTATGTAGGCTATAAAATTGATCATGATTTATTATTAATATAGCAAACTAGAAAATAGATGTACTTACTAGTTGTGGGGAGGGGGGAAGGATCAGCAAACAAACACTACAATATCTAAAATAATTCTGAAAGGTCTGCTTTACTAGTCTTGGGGTATTTACTTTCCTCCAAGATGTTGGTGAAAGCCTTGCAGGTACTTTGTTGCAGATCTTTTTATCAGAAAAGAAGACAGATAACTGGTCAAATGCACAACATTGAACTGACAAGTAAGTACAGCCATGTGCTTGGTCACTCAAGCTGTGTAAAAATCAAGAGGGATTTTCAGAATGTACTATGGAAAAATACCCAGAAAAGAGAAGGTTTCAGTAAAGTACTCTTTTGTGTTGTACCTTTTAAAATCCTTGAAAAATGAACAATCTCTCTTTTTCATAAAGTTTATTTACATTTTAAAATGTGACTGTAGCTAGTAGAAATTTATAGAAGTATGAATCCATATTCTCAAATCATCAAATTATGAAACTAGACTTTTATTTTTGTACAGGAAGAACTTCCTTCCATTTAGTCCAGTGCTGTTGAGATAGTTGAGAGTCTTTCTGCAGTAAAAGACTGTCACATTTAAAGTTTTATCAATATAACTATTTATCAGCATCAAGATAATTATATGATCAATAAATCTGAACACAGTCTTGCCATAGGAAATTATAATTAAATCAAATGAGAAACATAGGTTATAGTAATAAAAAATCTGTGTGATTGAAGTGCATAATAGTAGAAAACCTCATATATTGATAATTTTGCTATGGGCTCATTTTTCCAATTATTTTACTGAAATTTTATCTCAAACTAAAAGAAGGATTCAAATTATACTTTTTTTTTTTTTTTTTTTTTAGAAAGCAATAGGGTGAAGAGAGACTTGAATGAGAAACTGGAAATTATAGGTAGCATCGGGAGACAAATCTACAAGCATAGAAAAGTACATGTAATTCAAATAATTAAAGGATAAAAGAAAAAGATCTGAGAAAAGCAGGTATGGGAACACTTATATAAAATGTCAAGTAAGTTTCTTCATTTCACATTCTCTTTTCTTCTTTTGGGCATTCATTAAGAGAGAAGGTCTCCCAGACTCACTCAGTTACTATGAATTATGCTTAATTTTGGACAAGCGCTTTTGTTTCAGCACAGACCCCAATATAGTATAAAGTGGTGTTTGACTTGTTACAAGCTTCCAGTTAGAGTACAGCTAATTAACAATGATCCTCTGAGTCCAATCATTCACCTTTTATTTGACCATCTAGCACCTCAACCACCCAGACCTTTATGGGGGAAAGAGTGTTGAAAGCCTTGTTACACAGTCAAGATAGTTGCCATCCATGACTTTCCCCCTTGTCTACACCTCATTCCATAAGTCATTTCACTATGAAAACATAATATGGGGTTTAGCAAGTTTCTTGAATACGTCAACCTGTAGTATCATTCTCTGACATTCTCATAGTTCTCTGTGCAGTTTTGCAAACTGAAGAAAAGCAAATTTTTTTAGTGCCTGGCTGTTGAGGGCATGGTAAGCAGGAATTCAGATTCTTCAGAAACTGGAAATGCTTCTATTATAAAGAAGGCATATACAATAGAGATGCACTTAATTTAAGATCTAGGGGTTTTGATATTGAAAACTGACTAGCTTATAGTTAGATTTCTGAACGCCATAAATTCAGCCACACTGGAAGAGATCATTGTTCAGTGTAGAGTTATCTGTTGCTGATGAATTCACAGAAATTCTGTATCCTTGAGAAAAAATGCAACAGGTCTGAAAGTTTCAGTTATAGAGCCTCACTATAACAATAACTGTGATGAGTTTATATTCAATGTCCCTGCAGATTCAATCAAAAATCACTGTGTCTGTGTTCCACTTCAAAAAGGGAAACTGCATGAAACCAAGATAAGCAAAAAGAATCCCTACAATGACAGTGAATAGCTATTCCAGCTTTCCATGACAATCCCAAGTACAAATACTATTACTCATTATGTCACTAGTCACCTAATGTGCAGTTTATTACTAGCAGCTACAGAATATGTTATGTATGTGAAAATAAAATCTGTTACAAATAACAGTCTGGTTAGGTAAGGTCTGATCCAATCTTATACACCACATAGGGGACTGAAAATTATTATGCTATTTCTTGAGTTCTGGAAGTCCTTCCTGAATGCACATAAATCAAACCATTTCATTACTCTCTCCAATTTGCTTACCCCTCAAGGCCCTTTATAAGCTACTTGATGCTTTATAAACTGAATGGGACTTGATGCGTGGGGTGTTTTGGACACTGAAGGACTGTGTGAATAACACTGCATCCCATAGATTATGTGAAGTGCATCGCAACTTGTGTGCTGCAGAAGACTTTTGTGAATCTGTCTAAAATGAAACCTTGGTTGAGAGACAAGGGCCAACTGTGATGAATTGTAGAAAATTCTTACAAGATTTAGTGACCAGGTAATATAATGGAATTCGGTGTATATAAATTTAAAGGGATGCTGGTGACAAATAGAGTGGACCAACCTAACTTACCATTTTAAGCAGATGCCAAATCACTATAGTCAGATGGAAGATTTCAGTTAGGAAGGAGCAAGCCTCAAAAATGTAAGCTGTTCATCACTGGCAGTCTCAAAACAATCTTTTGGGATTATCAGGAAGGCAATAGATATCAGAGCAGAGAAAATCATTAAGCCATTTCATAATTGCATGCTTTTCCAGAGGATGTATACTTTGTACAGTTTTCTCTTACCATTACAGAAAAGAATGATACAAAGTATTAAAATTTAGAGAAGCACGGTAGTGGTAATCAAAGATATGGAAAACGTTTAAACTTGAGAAATAAATAGGCTAGACTAGACTAGGTATTTATAGCTCATTTACTATTCGGAGTGCTTTGAGTACTGAACTTTGATTTACAATGTGTAGTTAATTTTCTAAATAGAATTTGAAGAGGGCAATGAGGATAAACTTTTGTAAAATTGTTTGCTTTTGCAAATTATTTATTGTAGATTTCTCCAAATTATTAGAACACTCTAAGGTAATCAAAAAAACCCACATGTTATTTCCCCCCTCTTCCCCTCCCTGCAAGCTTTATCTTCAAAGAACACAGACAGAAAAGGCTTTGCAATTCTCTGGCTGCTTTTTCTGTCTTTTAACAGTTCTAATAATCTGAATTTCAACATAGCACAGAAACAATTGTTATTACCTATTTCAATTACTTAACAAATGTGATGACATATTTCGGTTTGGGCTTCTGTTGGAAAAAAAACCCAAAACAAAAAAAACATGCTTTGAGATCTACATTTTCTGGTTTGTGTATATTAAGGTCTCTCCTGGTCATCTTTCTCAAACACAATAAAATTGCCAAAAATCTGGTTGAAAAGAACTCTGATGAAAAGTGAATAAAATAAAATAAACTTTTCTTGCAAAGTTTTGAAGTTCAGCATACGTAAACAGGCACTAAATGCAGCCCAAATAGAATCAAATGAAAGGAATAGTTAGGGAAACAAGGAATTGACAGGGAGAGAATTTTGCTGGATTATTTAATCCAAATTTTTTTTTACTCGGTTCATTCAAAAATGCAGCTGTTGCTACCTTTGATGTGAAAAAAATGTTTGCTTATTAACATGCACTGTACACCATAGCAGCACTTCTTAATTTCAAAATTTTAAAAAGAGAGACTCTTCTAGATTACACAGTGGATTGTAAAGTCATTACACACTGGTAAAACAGAGCAGTATTTTTACATGTAAGAATTTTCATAATCTGTACAAGTCTAATGAATCATGCTCTCCATTTTAAATTAAAGACTATGGTTTAAAAATGCCACAAAATATTTAATTAAAGCCATATTTAGAGCTGTATGTACCTATAGTAACATCAAGTTCAGACAAGAGTCTTTTAATACTTTTGTAATGAATACTATCAGTGCCAAACACTGAGTTGTAACTTAGCAATAGCTACTTTTTTTCCCTGAAATTCTTAATTTAAGATTTTTTTTTCAATAAACATTTGTATATACTTCCCTTTCTTCACTGACTGCTATCCTGCCATATGCACACTAAAATTAAAAAAGTATTAAAAAACTGTTATGTCTTTGGTGAAGGTTTCTTTTTTGTTTGTTTGTTTGTTTATTTTGGCTTGGGGTTTTTGTTTGTTGGATTGGTTTCCTTTTTTTGGTGCTGCAGAGAATAGAACTGAGAAGGTAGAAGTTAAAAAAAGAGATATAGTCAAATATAGTGCCATGGTCTAGTAGCCATGGCAGTGTTGGATCAAGGGTTGGATTTGATGACCATGTTGATCTTTTCCAACCTGACTGATTCTTTGATTTTCTGATTCTATGATATAGTCAAATACTACAGGCATTTTAATGTTGTAGCATGGAATTATTTTTGCAGGCATTTTTTTTAATAATTACTGCAACTTGGTTTAAGCACTGTGAATAAATCAAGTAAAAATAAATTTAATTAGAAGAAATAGACATATAAAACACTTTTTCTGAAACTTTGATTAATGTTGAATTTGGCATGGCATCTGTTTTTCTGTTTAGATTAGAGTTTCTTGGGAAGTGAAATTTCTTGTGTCCAGCCTGTTTAATAGTGAAAATACTGAAGACAAAAATGCTACATGTACACCAACTTCCCAAAGGAGAGGAAACTGGACTATCATGTGTCTCTCCTGTTGGTCTATGAGTGTAGGTTATTCAATGTGATTCAGGATGTAATGCAAAATTAAGCTATATAAAATTTTATTTATGTTAAGAAAGGAGAACAAGGTATTTAACCAGTATTTTCTGTGTGGTTATGTCCTCACTCATTTTGAGATAGGTCAATCTGCATTTGGTCGGACTTAACTGTGAACATTCGATTGTACTATGGTAGTCTATTTCAGTGCTAATATCACGGTGGGGTTCTGTAGCATTTTTATTATTCTCTTAGATTTGTTCTTCCCAGAAACTTCTATGTTGACATTTCAGGTGCCAATCTGGCCTACTGAGCATTAAGGGGTTTTGTTATTTGCTCTGCTAGTCAGGGGTGTGAGCTGCTGCTGCTAAGTCTAGGGGAAAATATTGCATGTGTGAGTTGATACGCATCAGTGGATTGTGTTTTCATTTTAATTTACTTCTTGATTCTGTCATACTTCAAAATGGGAAACGTGCTTGATGCCTGGTTGAGGGGACTTGTGAAGCTGAATGCTCCGTTTTCTTAGTTGCTGAGCACTGGGAATTGGTGTGGTACTAGTCTGTAACAGTTATTGCTTGAGTTCTTATGCATATGAAAACTATGTTCCTGGAAATGCAAATTCAGGATTTATATGAACGATTTGTTCCAGTCATATTAACCTGTCATTAAAAGTGGGACTTAGTTTTCACTCTGTTGTGGGTTGACCTTGGCTAGATGTCAGATGTCCAAAAAGCTGCTTTATCACTCCCTTCCTCACTGGGTAGAGGGAGGAAAACATGATGAAACCTTCGCAGTGTGAGAGATGGACAGGGAGAGATCATTTAGCAATTACCATCATGGTCAAAAAGGACTTGACTCAGGCAAATTAATTTAATTTGTTGCAAATCAAATCAGAGTAGCATGAGAAATAAAACCAAGTCTTAAAATAGCTTTCACCTACCCTTCCCTTCTTCCTGAGATTAACTTCACTCCTGATTTTCTCTATGTCCACCCCATGTAGAGGTGAAGGTGGACAGGAAATGGGGATTGTAGTAAGTCCACATGTTTTCTCTGCCATTCCTTCCTCCTCACACTCTTCCTCGGCTCCAGTGTGGGTCCTCCACCCGGTTACAAGTCCTGCAAGAAAACCTGCTCCATTATGAGCTCCTCTCTCCTCAGGTCCACAAGGTCTGCCAGGAATCTGTTGCAGCACTGTTTTCCCACAGGTTTGCAGCCTCCTTCAGGCATTCACTTGCTCCATGGGCTGTGGGTGGACCTCTGCTCCCCTGTGGACGTTCATGGGCTGCAGGGGGACAGCTGCCTTACCATAGTCTTCACCATAGGCTGCAGGGGAATCTCTGCTTTGATGTTTGGAGCACTTCTTCCCCCTCCTTCTTTGCTGACCTTGGCATCTGCAGGTTTGTTCCTCTCACTCCCCCCTCCAGCTTCAATTGCTTATGTAGTTTTTTTCCCCCTTTCTTAAATATTTTATCTCAGCATTGCTATGATGGAGCTGGCTGGCTTTGGCTCTGCTGGACATGGGGGAAGGTTCTACCACCTTCTCACAGAAACCACTCCTGTAGCCCCCTGCTACCAAAACCTGGCCACACAAACACAATACACACTCACAGCACATATTTATTCTTGCACATTTGTGAGATTTTTAGTAGCTTTTTGGAAAATGGGTGATGGTGAATGAAGAAAAAGCAATGAGGACACTGCCCTTTTGTGTCTTGTGGGGTTCAGTTGGGTTTCCTGATGCGTTCTGACTTAACAGAAACTTTGCAAAATACTTGAGCAAGGACATGTATTTTTCCACCAATTTTACCATCCAGCACTCAAGGGAGTGTTGTCTTGGACAAATCAAGATTGAATTAAGAGGCTTTTTTTGATATCTGAGGCCTGAGAAATGTTTTCCTATTTATTTTTTCAATATATATTTTTAATTAAGTGTTTATGCCGCAAGAATGTGTGAAATTCACTCATATTTTTTATTTTAAGGATCAAAAATAGTTGTTATTGTTAATACAGATATATCTTATGGATATCTTTGCATGTAGTAATTTTTAAGCATTTCCTATATTTTTTATCAAGATAGTGTCCAAATTTAAAATAAAAATAGCACAACTTTTCAGGAATAATGTGATATTATCTTTTAGCTTTGTAAGAAGACTTCAGTTAGAGATGTATGCGTTGAAAAAACAGGTATACATTTTAACCAGTAAATGCTGAAGGATTTTATTTTACTACTAGATATCTCCCCAGTCAAACTGCAGAATAAATGGGGATGGCGGAGGAAGTATGATCAGGAAGTATTTGTTCTGTTCCTCTGCTGGCAGCAAGACTGCTTAACCTGACAAAGTCTTCACTGAAAGCTCAGCCCCAGTTGTTGTGAACCCTGTTGTCTTGTTCCCTTTTATCTATGAAATAAGTCCTAAATGCTGCATACTGGAACTGAGGTACAGTGTGTCAGAGGTGATACAGGTTTATTGTTACAGTGAGCTTGCAGTGTATAAGAGAAAACAGAGGTTTTTAGTGTTAAGTGAACATGTTTCCAAAATGTCTTTTTTACAGTCTTTTTGTAAACTCACTTTCTTCTTCCCAAAATCCCACTGGCATACTCTACTCTGGAATTTCCAGGAGATAGCTTGAAGTTTTCTCATTGGACTTTATTTACTCCTTTCTATTGATTCTTAACCCTTGCCTGTCATTGCTGGGCTTGTAAGACCCTGTGAACTTTTGATTGGTCATTTTGCAATCCCCCCTAAAGCTATGTATATCCCTACACAGAACAAGAAACTTTCTCACTTGTCCTCTCCTGTGGTCTCTGTGGGCTCCTATGGGGACCTCGTAGTGGAGGGCAGGGAGGGAGCATTTTCCCCTCCAGAAAATGGGCTAAAAACTCCAGGTCCTGGAGCCCTCCCTATCCAACTTCAATGTTCGCAGTTTATGATGTTAAACCTCAGTTTTCTGACTCCATTCCATGGAGGCTAAGAAGTAGTCCAGATGTCCTGTGGAAAGGGTTCCTTTCTTTATCCTGGCTAATCCACATGATCACAGCCAGTGTTCAGGTCCCTGCAATGAAATTCCCCAGGAATGCTTAAAAGGGAAGTTCCTTTCTCATCTTGATGTGATTGAAAAATAGCAGTCTCAGGAGCATCTGCCTCATAATGTGTAGCTGCCTCATTTCACCAAGCAAGACCTCACCAGCTTACTCTGAGCTGGAAGTAGCAATAGTAACTTCATAATGATCACCACTAGTCTCTCTCTCCATGGCTTTATTAGCTATAAAATTTATTCATTCAGTTTATGGTTGAAGGAACTGACATCTATCAGATATTTAATTTGCATTAATTATTTTCATCAGTTACTGTAGATTATTGTCTGCAGAACATAGTAACTATATAGTAAAATAGTAAAACCACACACCCTTTTATATAAAATAATATTTCTCTCTCTGCTTTGAAAAATTCTCTCAGTATTTTTAGCACACAGAAAGCTTTAAGTAAATTTTTTTTTGTTTAGGGTGCCTATCATTTTTGCTTTTGTGAATTGTGAATGATTGCTTTGTACTTCACTGACTTTTTTATGGGAGTCAGTTTCATTTAGTGTGCTAAATGATGATCACTACAGTTCAAACAAAATATAACTGGATTAGGGTCCAGGTCTTGTGGATGTAACAGATCACATGATCTTAGAAGTTCCTTCTCAACGTAGATCTAACGTTGCTCTGTTAAAATCATTAAAAAACAAAGTAGACTAGCGTGTCTAGTCCTTTCACATTAGTGCTGGGTACAGTGCTATGCAAACCAGCTCTCTATGCCTGATGCAGCAGCAGCTGCACATCACACTCCCTCTTGCAGTCCTGTTTGTTTCCCTTATTCATCCTGCATTTTATGGTTTCTTAGGTTTTGCTGCTTGAACACTTTAATTTTAAAACTTTATTAGATTTAATAGGTTAATTTTGTAGTGTTTCTTTTTTGCTGTTCATAAGGGTGAACACTGAAAAAAACCCTGTAAAATGTAAATAGTTTATGCATTCTGATGAACAAGTTGCATGAGGATTAAAAGAAGCTTCAGCATTTTCACTGCAGCACTGTGACAATGAATCATTAGCAATGCAATGCCCAGAGTGCCAAAATCCCAGGCGCGCAGCTTTCAAAAGCAACAGACACAAAACCAGTGGTATTTTTTTCTCATTCATCAATTTTGTAAAGTCAAATTGCCTTTCTGGAATCCCCACAGCAATTTGCAAATGAAGTATGAAATCAAATATTCCTACCTGCATGGTGCACAGGGAAAAGAAAAAAGAAATATCTTTCCTATCAGAGCTCTGACATGCTATTTCAGTGATACTTGATATCCAGTCAGACACTGCCAAAAATAGGATATTAGTTCCAGATGCTGAGGAAAATACCATTTACAAAAATCTTTGGCACCTTTCTTCTTCAACTTTTCTGTTTGTTCTCTCGGCATGGTTAAACTTGATAGTTTTGTCTTTTATTAAACATATTTGATCATGCAAGTCAATCTTCATAGTTTTCAAAAATTTTGGACTGATTTTTCTCTTCTTTTTCTCACAATCATGTCTTAGGGAAGCATATGAGTTGGATGACCTCTTAAAGTATATTGCTCTATTCTATGATTCATTAAGATTACCTATGCATATTTTTTCCCCACTGTTTTGCTTGCATGGAAT
The DNA here is from genome assembly GCF_003031625.1 of Empidonax traillii. NCBI lineage: Eukaryota > Metazoa > Chordata > Aves > Passeriformes > Tyrannidae > Empidonax > Empidonax traillii. The sequence goes on along the minus strand of NW_020955831.1, from coordinate 549,134 downwards.
TTAATTCCCTAGATATTTTTCATCTCTGTCTGTAAGCAGAATAAAAACCTTTATCAGTGTTAACTTGTCTTGTTTCTATTGGACTTTTAATTTTAATAGTAATATTGCAGCTTTCTTTTCCATTTCACATGAAATATTCCTTATATATGACATATATAATTAACATTTGTATACTGTCTTAAGTCATATAAAATTCTGTATATTATTAATCTCTTTTTTAATTAAAAAAATATTTTCTTTTTTAGTCACTAATATCAGTGACTAGGTTTAGACCTGGTAGACTTAAATAGGTGATATGTTAATTAACACATGATAGGTCTGCAGAATTTATTGTCTGTGCAGATGTTATTATAAAAGACAGTTTATTTTGAATTCAGATATGAAAACCAAAAAGAATATAACAGGAACAGAATATGGTAAATGCTATGTCATCATCATAGTATCACAGAATAGTTTGGGTTGGAAAGGACCCTTTTTTTACAGGTCTAATGTTGCCAAGTGAAAACACATCTTTTCATTTGAGGTTTGAAAGGCATTGTTTTATAACTTGTTAAGTTCCCTATCTTCAGGTCTCTGTGCACCCATTTCCCAAGAACTAGGAATGTCTTTGGAAAGAACTGTAATCTTAATGCACTAGTGAAATGAGGCAATTCATACATGTCCCAAAACTGCAAAAGTCATCAGGCATCAGTGGATGTCTGCTCTCTTCCCAAACAGCTGGGAAGTACTGTCTGATGGTTGGTGGGGTCAATGAACTCCTAAAGCAAATATTCCTTCTAGGCATTCAACTGCAGTCACCAACAGTATAGTTCTATGCCACTGAGAAACCTGGTGAATTACTATTGCAGGTCAAACTTTGATTAGGAGCTATTTAAAAAAGTCTTGTCACAGATATTAATGTACTATTTTCTCAAACTTCTTTTTTTTTTCTGTTGATATTTTGATTATTCATGCCCATGCAAAAGTAGGTATCTCTTTAACCTGAATCCCTAAATGGATATTCAATTTGAACTCAGTCAAATGCAATTAGTGCCATTTAGTTTATCTTCTTTGTAGTAAACTTTCCTTTCCACTGTGTGTATCAGTAATGGTCTTTATTTAAGGCAAGATTCCATATACCTGACAGATCAATAATTCAGATCAAATTAATTGAACCTTGAAATTTGATTTCGAAGAACATTTCTGAAATACTTTCCATATTGTATCTAGATCACTTATATGAAATCTCATTTATATGTATCTCCCAGCAACAGGACAAGGGACAATGGACACAAATTGAAACAATAAAAGATCCATTTGAACATGAGGAATAACTTCTTTACTTTGAGAGTGATGAAGTATTGGAACAGACTGCCCAGAGAGGTTGTGGGATGTCCTTTGTAGATATTTAAAACCCGCCTGGATATAATCCTGTGCAACTTGCTCTGGGAGATCCTGCTTTAGCAGGGGGACTTGGATGATCTCCAGAGGTCCCTTCCAGCCCTAATCATTCTGTGATTTTCATCTATCTAAATCACAATACGTGTTTGAGCACTCTCTGCACTGAGAAAACTGCAAACAAAACTGTGCAAACAAAACTGTACAAACAATGTATATATGGTCACTATAAATTGATTATTTTCAGATCACATGTGGCAAACCCTCTCAGGTAAGGAACTATACTTTGGTGTATTTATATGCACATTATACAGTAAAATAGGATTCCATTGTGTTTGAGCGAGAAAAAATTGAAGGTTCAAAAAGTACACTGTGTCAATCCCACACTCATTAGAAAATGTATCTAGTAAAACAGTAATTTTTGAGCTCTGGGTGTGTGGGGATTTCTTGTTTCATTTCATTAATACAGTAGTACAGACGGGAAATTTTCACATGGTAGATATAATGTGAACTTTAAATAGTCAGTGTTGATTGTGTTTGACTACGGTTTAAGAGTATGGGGAGATGCACTAGCTGACGTGCAGAAAATTACTTTAATTTCAGAGAATAAAGGTTATTGTGGGTCAGACCAAAGATTCCTCTAGCTTACTGACTGATACCCATCAGATCTTATAGACCAAATGTTTAATTATAAGGACAGGGCATATAATGGTTTTAATTTGAACTATTCTCAATTTTGAACTGGTTTTGGCTCACAAGACTTGCTTCCATACAATGTTTCGGTTTACCCTGGAGGCTCTGTAAACTCAGCATTTGCTGAGCACTCTTGTGGCACTCTTACATTGTCTGAAATACTGCATTCTTTGTTAGAAACTGGCTTATACTAGTTTCATTTTTTGCCCTCAGTTCTTATATTGGAAGAGACAGTGTGCAATTTCTCCATGTCTATTGTGTCTATGTCAGTTGGATTTTATAGTCCTCTTTTATATCTATCTCTCTTTTCGAGAGACAAGAGACTTTTGAAGATGCCAAGCCAGTCTGTTTTTTTTCATACAGAAAGAGTCCATTGCCACTGAATGTTCTTAGCAACATGCTCTGGACCTTTTCCTGGCTTATTAGATCTTACTTTGGAGGACTTAAATAGCAATATAGTAATATTTTTGTTTCATTCCATATGCCTTTCCTAATAATTTCTAATGTTGTTTTTGGGGTTTTGACTGCCTCTGAGTACTGAGCTGCTGATTTTACAGAGCTATGATAATCCCATAGTGCCCACCTAATCAGGTCAGGGCTTATCATTTCATTTGTACATTTGTACATTTCCCTTGTGCTTCCCTCTACATTTACCTATTCGTATGTATTTCTGCTGCTGCTTTCTCTGTTCCATAGGAGTTTACTTGTCGTATTAGAACAGAGTAGAGAAACCATGAACCTGGATAGTTTGCTTATTCTTTTTTTCTTCTGGTGGGCAGTTAGCTTTCCTAGGATTAAAAATGCTAATTTAAATGTTTAAATGTTAAAATGTTGTCCATAAACAAAAACAAATCACATTTGTATAAGGAACTGACGCTGAAACTGGAGGTTTGTTAGTTCCAAAAACATAGGCTTTAGACATCTGGCTATTACTTCTTCCATCAATCCTTTCCTATCTTTTGCAAACCCACAGAGCAGTGGCATGTCCTATACCCAGCCACTACCTGGCTCTTGTTATCATATATGCTCTAGATAAGCCATATACACTAGGCTAACTGTGCATTTGATGAATTGTCTTTCAGTTATAGACTTTTTTCCACCTTATTATCATGTTCCTATGTAGCATTAATGTCTTCAGTAAGATTCAATCAATTATTTATTTCATGATACTTTACATCTTTTGCCTGTTTTTCCAGTCTCTTCTCTTCTCTTGGAATAGTTCACCACTAATAGTGTACAAATAATTCTGGTCAATGTCACTGAGAGTTTTATCCCTGTCATTACAGCAATTTTTTTTAAAATTGGTGTCATTAGAAGTTATTTAGATGTTCTTAACAGTTCACCATCAGTGCCTTTTGAAATGGTAGCTTTTCCTGAAGGCATAGAAAGGTCTTAGTGGTGTTATACTATTAAATGCCTCAACTGCCACAATAGTATGTGTGTTGTACAATATCTTCAAGGAGGAGGAAAGAATGATTTATCCAGGTCTTATAGTCATTGATTGATTTTTAGATTATTAGAAAAATTGCATCTCTTTGAGGAAGTAGATGCTTAGGTGTCTGATTGAAAAGTCTCTGATTGAAAGCCATATCAATTATGGCAATTGTGATCATCTCTTACAAGTTGTTCTTAAGCTATTTATTATATTTATTGAACTTTTAAAAAGTTATACCAAAACTCTAATTATTAAATGCAATTATTCACTTTTTCCCATTGCAGTCCATAAAGTACTTCAAAAGATACTCCTTTAGAGTTCTGATTCTTCACATTTCATTTCTTTGCACAGTTCTGGAGTTGATCAGAACCCTCTTTCATCCAGCAGTGTACACACAAACTTTTAAAATTAGGAAAACAGTTTTATTTGCACAACATTCTGTCTTTAAAGTCTTTATTGAACATACTTCTTCTGGTAATAGAAGTACAGAATAATTTCAACTCAAAAGGACTCCAACCTCCCGTGCAAAGCAGGGTCTCCTACAAGATCAGACCCTGATGCTCAGGACTTTGTCCAGCTGAGTCTTGCAAAACTCCTAGGACAGACTACACAGCCTCTCTGGGCAACCTACTCCACTTTCCTCGGGTGAAATTTTTTTCTCTTATGTCCACACCTCCATGACTCTCATCCTTCCGTCAGGCAGCCTCCATCTTCTCAGTATCCTGCACATAGATATGGTCAGGCCATTGTTAGGTCACCCTGAAGCCTTCTCTTCTCCATGATGAAAACGAGCTGCACTCCCTCAGCCACTCTTCACAGGATAAATGCTCCAGCTCCTAGTCACTGTAGGGTGTTTCTGCTGAACTCACTTCAACTAACTGACAATCCTTCTGTGCTGAGGGGTCCAGAACTGAAAGCAGTTACTAGATGTACTCTCACAAGTTCTGAGTAGAAGGGAATAATTTCTCCCTTTGATATCCTGGCTACAAGCCTATGAATACCACCCAGGACATACTGTTGATTATTGCTCAGCAACAATTGATTATTGCTCATGCAGCCACTGGTGAAGGGACTTGAGCACAAGTCCTATGAGGAGAGGCTGAGGGAGCTGGGGTTGTTTAGTCTGGAGAAGAGAAGGCTTAGAGGTGACCTCATCACTCTCTTCAACTACCTGAAGGGAGGTTATAGCCAGGTGGGGGTTGGTCTCTTCTCCCAGGCAACCAACAACAGGACAAGGGGACATGGGCTCAAGCTCTGCCAGGGGAGGTTTAGATTA